>NC_136069.1:829641986-829674486 GCF_964261635.1 Lissotriton helveticus
TACTTGCAAGTCATATACAAGCGTTCAGATAGGGCTGTCGGGCAGGTTGCATGAAAGAAATCTAAAACCAGATGCCCTTGGAATAGCCTGTTTTGAGCAGTTTCATCACAGAAGAATCAACTGTAGGTATCTGTTTCTGTAGTGTAGTGGTTATCACGTTCGCCTCACAGCGAAAGGTCCCCGGTTCGAAACCGGGCAGAAACACCGATTATATTGTCTTGGCTGCAATGTTGAGAGTTGCCGTTTTGCATGAAATTGTCCAGGCCCTGAAGATGGGTTCATGCAGTCTCGTTCCAAGAAAGTGAATTCTCTTAAAAACAATCACATAATTGGCATGTGGATGTATCTGTTGATTCACAGATTCACTTTCAAAAGAGCCCTGCATTCGGTTCAATGCTCAACCAGAACAAGCATTAACTTTGAGAATTGTTGGCACCAACAGGCCTCTTATTTTAGTGGAGTGTTTCTGGTTTTTAAGTGCTGAGGCCTGGGCTCAATTCCTAGATGATCCTTCTCAAGGTGATGATACAAATGCATCATCACCTTTACGTTTAATGTCAGAATTGTTTATTTCCATTTGGTGGTGTATGAATGCTTTCGCCAGTATGGGGATTTTTTCCAGCCTTGCATGAATACAAGCATATCACTCCTCTTTATGTATTTTTCTAATACATTTATATTTGCATCTCCTCTCCTAGCATGCATTTTGACTATCTTACAGGCTGTATATAATAAGTATCAATTCAGGGGCGCTTCTTCTACTCAAATCACAACTGTTCTATCACGACATTGATAAGCAATCTGCATCTGCTTCTGTTGTGTATTGGTTATCATATTTACCTGACTTGTGAACGTCCCATGTTTGACAGTGCACGTTAACAAAGAAACCAATGATTTTTATTAAAAGTTGTCTTGTGTTTTGGTTACCTTGCATCAGCCAAAAAGTGCCAGAGATGACTTAATTTGCAGTCATTTGAAAAGTAGGGATTCTCAAATAAATGGCAAGAGGTTGAATCAAATCCAAAGAAATGCATGGCATATCTATGTGTATGTGTATGCATGTATCCATATATAAAGATAGATAGATAGATAGATATATAGATAAATAGATAGATAGATAAATAGATAGATGGATAGATAGATAGATAGATAGATAGATAGATAGATAGATAGATAGATAGATAGATAGATAGATAGATAGATAGATAGATAGATAGATAGATAGATAGATAGATAGATAGATAGATAGATAGATAGATAGATAGATAGATAGATAGATAGATAGATAGATATAGGGAGAGAGAGAGCGTTAATATAAACAGAGACTTTCTTTCCAATCAAGCGGTCTTTTCTTTCCTTTAAGAGCAGAATGTTCTGATCATCAGCGCACCAGAATGTAGTGCTTGGTTGACAAGCATCACATATTGTGATGTGTTAGCTAAGAGTTCCATGTCCTTCAGACTCATATATTCCTCTGTACTTGTATCTTGGTGATTCAACAAAACATGGCATCATAATCAGCATTCTACTGCCACAGACTGGACAGAGAAACCATTCAGAATTTCCCTGAAAAAGAAAAAAAGCATACTTAGGCAGAGCTTTGTAGACAGGAAGGACATTAGAGCAAGTGAGGAATAAGCACTGCTTTTGTTATTTTACATAGGCAGAACAGAGACTGCTGGGAAAAGCCTGAAATTAAAGGCACAGAAAATGCCTGCTTCTGGAGAGAACACTAAGAAGGGTTGAAAGTTTTTCCTCTGACCCTGGCCCCTCTTACACGGAATTCTATGATAGTCAGCAGGACCCACCCTAAAAAGGAAGGGACAGCCATTTGGACCCTTTCCACCTTTTCTATATCGAGCCTGATCGAGCGCTGATTGAGCGGATAAGCACATGTACTTCTCATTTTGGGAAGGTATTGCTTAGCTTGCTACCAGCAGCTCAGTTATGTTATGATGTTAGAGGCTATGCAAGGAATGCTTTAGTCCTGCATTAGGCAGTTTTTATTGCTTCTTGCATTCAAGAGATAGATAATTAGCCAGAATCTGTGGCCCAGCTATTCACCTTGGCATTCCGATTTGCACAAAGGGAATAAGTATTTGAGAGAAAAGGCAAAATGTGTTTCTTATGTTGTTATGAACAGCTTTTTATTCTTTCTCTTTAGGCTCTAGCCAATGCAGAAATATATAAATAACTGCTGACTTCCTGTAAGACGTGTCCAATGCTGGGACAAAATAAAAGGGGACACTTACAAATGACAGTGCTATCGTTGGAGAAAGGGTAAGTTGACACTGAATTTCATGTGTATTCACAGACCAAGCATGAAAAAGTCCCCAGCATGATCTTCATTGCGGGCTTAGAACTGGTATTACCTTTTCAGAGGTGAGGGCCACTCGACGGCTCGTTGGTCTAGGGGTATGATTCTCGATGTGGGTGCGAGAGGTCCCGGGTTCAAATCCCGGACGAGCCCTTTCATTGGTGCTCTTTTAAAGTAATTTTGAAGTATGCATTTCAAAGCCAATATCAATTTTCTCTTTGCAGTAGTGGATGAATATATGCTAGAGTCTCATGCTTTTAACCTGGCCCTGCCTGAGCAAATAGGAAACATTTCTCTTTAAGCATTTTCCAAAAATGCTGAACTTGCAAGGCATATACAAGCGTTCAGATAGGGCTGTCGGGCAGGTTGCATGAAAGAAATCTAAAACCAGATGCCCTTGGAATAGCCTGTTTTGAGCAGTTTCATCACAGAAGAATCAACTATATGTATCTGTTTCTGTAGTGTAGTGGTTATCACGTTCGCCTCACACGCGAAAGGTCCCCGGTTTGAAACCGGGCAGAAACACTTGTTATATTGTCTTGGCTGCAATGTTGAGAGTTGCCGTTTTGCATGAAATTGTCCAGGCCCTGAAGATGGGTTCATGCAGTCTCGTTCCAAGAAAGTGAATTCTCCTAAAAACAATAACATAATTGGCATTTGGATGTATATGTTGATTAACAGACCTCACTTTCTAAAGAGCCCTGCATTCGGTTCAATGCTCAACCAGAACAAGCATTAACTTTGAGAAATGTTGGCACCAACAGGCCTCTTATGTTAGTGGAGTGTTTCTGGTTTTTAAGTGCTGAGGCCTGGGCTCAATTCCTAGATGATCCTTCTCAAGGTGATGATACAAATTCATCGGCACCTTTACGTTTAATGTCAGAATTGTTTATTTCCATTTGGTGGTGTATGAATGCTTTCGACAGTATGGGTATTTTTTCTAGCCTTGCATGAATAAAAGCATATCACTCCTCTTTATGTATTTTTCTAATACATTTATATTTGCATCTCCTCTCCTAGCATGAATTTTGACTATCTTACAGGCTGTATATAATAAGTATCAATTCAGGGGCGCTTTTTCTACTCAAATCACAACTGTTCTATCACGACATTGATAAGCAATCTGCATCTGCTTCTGTTGTGTATTGGTTATCATATTTACCTGACGTGTGAAAGTCCCATGTTTGACAGTGCACGTTAACAAAGAAACCAATGATTTTTATTAAAAGTTGTCTTGTGTTTTGGTTGCCTTGCATCAGCCAAAAAGTGCCAGAGATGACTTAATTTGCAGTCATTTGAAAAGTAGGGATTCTCAAATAAATGGCAAGAGGTTGAATCAAATCCAAAGAAATGCATGGCATATCTATGTGTATGTGTATGCATGTATCCATATATAAAGATAGATAGATAGATAGATAGATAGATAGATAGATAGATAGATAGATAGATAGATAGATAGATAGATAGATGGATGGATGGATGGATGGATGGATGGATGGATGGATGGATGGATGGATGGATGGATGGATGGATGGATGGATGGATGGATGGATGGATGGATGGATGGATGGATGGATGGATGGATGGATGGATGGATGGATGGATGGATGGATGGATGGATGGATGGATGGATGGATGGATGGACGGACGGACGGACGGACGGACGGACGGACGGACGGACGGACGGACGGACGGACGGACGGACGGACGGACAGACAGACAGACAGACAGACAGACAGACAGACAGACAGACAGACAGACAGACAGACAGACAGACAGACAGACAGACAGACAGACAGACAGACAGACAGATAGATAGATAGATAGATAGATAGATAGATAGATAGATAGATAGATAGATAGATAGATAGATAGATGGATGGATGGATGGATGGATGGATGGATGGATGGATGGATGGGTGGATGGATGGATGGATGCATGGATGGATGGATGGATGGATGGATGGATAGACGGACAGACAGACAGACAGACAGACAGACAGACAGACAGACAGATAGATAGATAGATAGATAGATAGATAGATAGATAGATAGATAGATAGATAGATAGATAGATAGATAGATAGACAGATAGATAGAACGATAGATAGAACGATAGATAGATAGATAGATAGATAGATAGATAGATAGATAGATAGATAGATAGATAGATAGATAGATAGATAGATAGATAGATAGATAGATAGATAGATAGATAGATAGATAGATAGATAGAGAGAGAGCGTTAATATAAACAGAGACTTTCTTTTCAATCAAGCGGTCTTATCTTTCCTTTAGGAGTAGAATGTTCTGATCATCAGAGCACCAGAATGTAGTGCTTGGTTGGCAAGCATCACATATTGTGATGTGTTAGCTAAGAGTTCCATGTCCTTCAGACTCATAAATTCCTCTGTACTTGTATCTTGGTGATTCAACAAAACATGGCATCATAATCAGCATTCTACTGCCACATACTTAGGCAGAGCTTTGTGGACAGGAAGGACATTAGAGCAAGTGAGGAATAAGCACTGCTTTTGTTATTTTACATAGGCAGAACAGAGACTGCTGGGTAAAGCCTGAAATTAAAGGCACAGGAAATGCCTGCTTCTGGAGAGAACACTAAGAAGGGTTGAAAGTTTTTCCTCTGACCCTGGCCCCTCTTACACGGAGTTCTATGATAGTCAGCAGGACCCACCCTAAAAAGGAAGGGACAGCCATTTGGACCCTTTCCACCTTTTCTATATCGAGCCTGATCGAGGGCTGATTGAGCGGATAAGCACATGTACTTCTCATTTTGGGAAGGTATTGCTTAGTTTGTTACCAGCAGCTCAGTTATGTTATGATGTTAGAGGCTATGCAAGGAATGCTTTAGTCCTGCATTAGGCAGTTTTTATTGCTTCTTGCATTCAAGAGGTAGATAATTAGCCAGAATCTGTGGCCCAGCTATTCACCTTGGCATTCCGATTTGCACAAAGGGAATAAGTATTTGAGAGAAAAGGCAAAATGTGTTTCTTATGTTGTTATGAACAGCTTTTTATTCTTTCTCTTTAGGCTCTAGCCAATGCAGAAATATATAAATAACTGCTGACTTCCTGTAAGACGTGTCCAATGCTGGGACAAAATAAAAGGGGACACTTACAAATGACAGTGCTATTGTTTGAGAAAGGGTAAGTTGACACTGAATTTCATGTGTATTCACAGACCAAGCATGAAAAAGACCCCAGCATGATCTTCATTGCGAGCTTAGAGCTTGATCCAGCGGCCTATAGGAAATATGTCATAAGCAACGCTACCTAACTCTATAACCTATTTTATTAAACACTACTCTAACTCATGGACCCATTAATCAAATATGACATATTTTGACCTACTGAATCAGGTGGCCAAATTAAACTTGTATACAACTTATTTACAATTTATATACAACCGCGGTAAAAGATAAAGTCATTTGAACAAATCCTAACTATTTAAATGACCACCATGGCGATGGCATCTAGCTAAGAGTAACCCACACTTCCGAATAACCAAGACCAGCTTGTTTCCAAAAGTAAGATTTTATTAACTAATTTTAGATTGTTGAGAATATAATTTTATAAATGTAATTTTATTAGAATCATATTAAGCATGTTTGAATACATTATAGAAATTACAGTTTCAAGCAAGAAATTAAAAGTTTAGCATTTCTAAAATCCTAAGTCCCTAGCTAAGTTAAAATAAATGGAAATAAAGTAAAGTCTTTATGAGTTCTTACGTGCTCCAAGCAAAGTCCGTCAGCACGACACCCTCATCTGAAAGTTGAAAAGCAGCAGCCGCACTATCCCTAGAGCATGGGTTTTTTATACCTTTCTACGCTAGCTAATCTAAGTAAAGGAACATTTTCTGCAAAAGTCGATGTCCCATTGGTCCGAAAGTGACAAGTGACATGTCACCCCATATTTCAAAACTTCCATTCTGTCATATTCTTTGAGACCATTGTCTTTATTGTACGAGTTCCAAAGCTTCCTTAGTTTGCAACAAATTTGAACAAGAGTTCTCACTGGTTTCATTTCACTTCCTCGGATGCCAAGTTATCAAATGTTCTTTCTGCCGGATTCTGACCTTGGCCACGTCCGACAAAAATAATGACAGCGCTTCTTCATTGTTAAGTGAATGTAACTTTCATGGAAAACTTTAGGGTGGACATCGTGCTTCAGGCAGAAATTGAATTCATCTTTTTAGTAAACTCGAGCAAACTAGGCCCAAAAGCAGGCAACTTATTTTTCTAGTATAAAACAAACACAAGAAAAGTATAAATGAAAGAAATATTATTTTATTCTGTTTCCACCCTTCGTTTACTAATTGATTAACCCACCCTATTAGTCTAGTGTTACCTAGCAAGAAGCAAACAAATAAAGCAGCATTTTATATGTACCAGTCTTCAAGAATCCATGAAATCTTATATGCACCTATAATAGTAGAAATAACATCACATAGACAAGGAAAGCAAAATAAGCACATACCACTTTTAAATCAGCTGCAGTTAGTAATGACAAAAATGAAAACGACAGAATTAATTTATTATTTTTGCACAAACAAAAGATGCAACAATAATGCACGTTTATGAGCACACATGTTAATATCCCCATGTGTAAAGTTTAATCTAAGTTGAGTTAGCATAACATATCACAAATCATTAATATTATTAATTTGTATTATGGAAGTGTGACTTCACGAGTTTAAACAACATTTTATTTTCTACCTCGCTTCATCAACTCCCTCATCTGGTGATTAACAAATCACCACACCACAACCCAAAATTTGGAAAATTTAGACTTCTTGGAAAATGATTCAAATTCATTTGAGTTAGTATTTCTAGAAATTTGTTTCTGCAAAATCCTTGCAATTGTTATATTGTGCTCTGTGTAATTCTTGTAACTCAATCTCCCTTTCTTCTTCTTTTTTGATTTTATAAATTCTTCTCTTTTCTTTCATTTGTTTCTTTTTCTTATGCAACAAACAACCAATTTTTATCAGAACAAATATGAATATTATCACAATCAAAGGTGCTAAAATCTTGCCAAGAACTGAACTTCCAATATCATGGAACCAATTTTTTATAGTTTGAAATCTTTTTGAAAGTTTTTCTGAAAAATCTTCTTCCAATGGAATTATCTCTGAATGCATCTCTGTAATGTTCTTAATATACATCTCAATATTCTTACTTTCATCGGGAATGTAGGTGCAACAATGTTGCACATGTAAAATGCCACAGACTCCTCCCTCTTTCGCGAGGAGTATGTCTAAAGCAAGGCGATCTTGAATCACCATAGATCTGATTGCAATGACCTCAACATTCACTAATTGGAAACCATCAGCTGTATCTGTTGACAATCTGTCAACAATTGTGGATAATTTTCTGATTCTTCTTGCATTCAGGGTTATACCTACTAAAGGTATCACTGCTTCAAAAATATCTCCCAAAATCTCTGTAAAAGTTTCTCTTTTAGCCCTATTTACATAATTATTAATTTTGAACAATCCTTCTGTATTTCTGTCAAAATGAAAGATTTTAGGAAAAACAATCCCAACATAACAAGTCCCATACCAGTGGTCAGGAAGGTTGTAGTAAGCTTTGTCACCACAAACAAAATAAATCCCAGGGAAAATTGGATCTTTTCCACCTTTGAATCCCCAACCTCCCATAATCTGATATGCATCTTCACAATTGCTTGCACCCACAAAGTAATTATCAAAAAGTGTATTGTCCCTTCTAATGCAAAGCTTACCACTAATTGGTTTGTCTATGTGAATTGCAGCGTTATCAAGTGTTTTACCATTTAACTTCTCATCCTCTTTTTGCCAGAACCTAGACTTAGTCTGCTTGACTATTTCATTTCTCTTGTAAATTGCTCTCCTCTCCTCAACTAGGTTCAAAAATTTCTTTCCTTCAGCACTTAATGTGCAAGTTAGATTGTTTTTGTAAGCATACTCGTAAGTGAGTTCATTAGTAACAAGGAAAAATTCCCTCATCTGTTTAGCCTTTTTATGCTTATTCAAAGTACCCTCAATTTTTAAATTTGCAAAAATGTCATCAAAATTCGAATAATAATATTCTAAGCGTCCAGTTTGATAGAACAGACTAGCTAACACACTGCATGTCACACCATACGTAAGAGGAAGCATATTGTATGTCACTCCCTCAGAAACAGAAGCAGGTAACTTAACACAAACATAGCAATCTTTAGCATCCATTACCTTGACATATTCGCTCAAAAGCCTTGTAAACGTATTGCTTGAAAAATCACTAATAGATTTGTCCTGGTGAATGTCAGGTCGATGATCAATAACTTTGCCTATTACACTATGTTTATTTTGACTAACTGAAGCTTTGCTTGTCATGTTGACTTTGTGAAAATCTTTGTTAATTTACAAAAGGAATAACAACAGCTAAAATTAACCAGAGCAGAATCAAAATGAGCACACACACCAGAGTCATCCTACAGCATCTCTTAAAAATGGAACACCTTGAAGTACTCTGGGGTATATTATCAACAACTAGCGATAATTTGTGTCTCTAACTTGTTTAGAGACAAAAATTATCGCCGCAGATCGGCGATTTTTATCGCAGATAAACCTTGCTATTAGCAAGGTTTATCGCAAATGCGATAAAAAAGATAAAGATAGATAGATAGATAGATAGATAGATAGATAGATAGATAGATAGATAGATAGATGGATGGATGGATGGATGGATGGATGGATGGATGGATGGGTGGGTGGATGGATGGATGGATGGATGCATGGATGGATGGATAGACGGACGGACAGACAGACAGACAGACAGACAGACAGACAGACAGACAGACAGACAGACAGACAGACAGACAGACAGACAGACAGACAGACAGACAGACAGACAGACAGACAGACAGACAGATAGATAGATAGATAGATAGATAGATAGATAGATAGATAGATAGATAGATAGATAGATAGATAGATAGATAGATAGATAGATAGATAGATAGATAGATAGATAGATAGATAGATAGATGGATGGATGGATGGATGGATGGGTGGATGGATGGATGGATGGAAGGATGCATGGATGGATGGATGGATGGATGGATGGATAGACGGACAGACAGACAGACAGACAGACAGACAGACAGACAGACAGACAGACAGACAGACAGACAGACAGACAGATAGATAGATAGATAGATACATAGATAGATAGATAGATAGATAGATAGATAGATAGACAGATAGATAGAACGATAGATAGAACGATAGATAGATAGATAGATAGATAGATAGATAGATAGATAGATAGATAGATAGATAGATAGATAGATAGATAGATAGATAGATAGATAGATAGATAGATAGATAGATAGATAGATAGATAGATAGATAGATAGATAGATAGATAGATAGATATATAGATAGATAGATAGATAGATAGATAGATAGAGAGAGAGCGTTAATATAAACAGAGACTTTCTTTTCAATCAAGCGGTCTTATCTTTCCTTTAGGAGTAGAATGTTCTGATCATCAGAGCACCAGAATGTAGTGCTTGGTTGGCAAGCATCACATATTGTGATGTGTTAGCTAAGAGTTCCATGTCCTTCAGACTCATAAATTCCTCTGTACTTGTATCTTGGTGATTCAACAAAACATGGCATCATAATCAGCATTCTACTGCCACATACTTAGGCAGAGCTTTGTGGACAGGAAGGACATTAGAGCAAGTGAGGAATAAGCACTGCTTTTGTTATTTTACATAGGCAGAACAGAGACTGCTGGGTAAAGCCTGAAATTAAAGGCACAGGAAATGCCTGCTTCTGGAGAGAACACTAAGAAGGGTTGAAAGTTTTTCCTCTGACCCTGGCCCCTCTTACACGGAGTTCTATGATAGTCAGCAGGACCCACCCTAAAAAGGAAGGGACAGCCATTTGGACCCTTTCCACCTTTTCTATATCGAGCCTGATCGAGGGCTGATTGAGCGGATAAGCACATGTACTTCTCATTTTGGGAAGGTATTGCTTAGTTTGTTACCAGCAGCTCAGTTATGTTATGATGTTAGAGGCTATGCAAGGAATGCTTTAGTCCTGCATTAGGCAGTTTTTATTGCTTCTTGCATTCAAGAGGTAGATAATTAGCCAGAATCTGTGGCCCAGCTATTCACCTTGGCATTCCGATTTGCACAAAGGGAATAAGTATTTGAGAGAAAAGGCAAAATGTGTTTCTTATGTTGTTATGAACAGCTTTTTATTCTTTCTCTTTAGGCTCTAGCCAATGCAGAAATATATAAATAACTGCTGACTTCCTGTAAGACGTGTCCAATGCTGGGACAAAATAAAAGGGGACACTTACAAATGACAGTGCTATTGTTTGAGAAAGGGTAAGTTGACACTGAATTTCATGTGTATTCACAGACCAAGCATGAAAAAGACCCCAGCATGATCTTCATTGCGAGCTTAGAGCTTGATCCAGCGGCCTATAGGAAATATGTCATAAGCAACGCTACCTAACTCTATAACCTATTTTATTAAACACTACTCTAACTCATGGACCCATTAATCAAATATGACATATTTTGACCTACTGAATCAGGTGGCCAAATTAAACTTGTATACAACTTATTTACAATTTATATACAACCGCGGTAAAAGATAAAGTCATTTGAACAAATCCTAACTATTTAAATGACCACCATGGCGATGGCATCTAGCTAAGAGTAACCCACACTTCCGAATAACCAAGACCAGCTTGTTTCCAAAAGTAAGATTTTATTAACTAATTTTAGATTGTTGAGAATATAATTTTATAAATGTAATTTTATTAGAATCATATTAAGCATGTTTGAATACATTATAGAAATTACAGTTTCAAGCAAGAAATTAAAAGTTTAGCATTTCTAAAATCCTAAGTCCCTAGCTAAGTTAAAATAAATGGAAATAAAGTAAAGTCTTTATGAGTTCTTACGTGCTCCAAGCAAAGTCCGTCAGCACGACACCCTCATCTGAAAGTTGAAAAGCAGCAGCCGCACTATCCCTAGAGCATGGGTTTTTTATACCTTTCTACGCTAGCTAATCTAAGTAAAGGAACATTTTCTGCAAAAGTCGATGTCCCATTGGTCCGAAAGTGACAAGTGACATGTCACCCATTATTTCAAAACTTCCATTCTGTCATATTCTTTGAGACCATTGTCTTTATTGTACGAGTTCCAAAGCTTCCTTAGTTTGCAACAAATTTGAACAAGAGTTCTCACTGGTTTCATTTCACTTCCTCGGATGCCAAGTTATCAAATGTTCTTTCTGCCGGATTCTGACCTTGGCCACGTCCGACAAAAATAATGACAGCGCTTCTTCATTGTTAAGTGAATGTAACTTTCATGGAAAACTTTAGGGTGGACATCGTGCTTCAGGCAGAAATTGAATTCATCTTTTTAGTAAACTCGAGCAAACTAGGCCCAAAAGCAGGCAACTTATTTTTCTAGTATAAAACAAACACAAGAAAAGTATAAATGAAAGAAATATTATTTTATTCTGTTTCCACCCTTCGTTTACTAATTGATTAACCCACCCTATTAGTCTAGTGTTACCTAGCAAGAAGCAAACAAATAAAGCAGCATTTTATATGTACCAGTCTTCAAGAATCCATGAAATCTTATATGCACCTATAATAGTAGAAATAACATCACATAGACAAGGAAAGCAAAATAAGCACATACCACTTTTAAATCAGCTGCAGTTAGTAATGACAAAAATGAAAACGACAGAATTAATTTATTATTTTTGCACAAACAAAAGATGCAACAATAATGCACGTTTATGAGCACACATGTTAATATCCCCATGTGTAAAGTTTAATCTAAGTTGAGTTAGCATAACATATCACAAATCATTAATATTATTAATTTGTATTATGGAAGTGTGACTTCACGAGTTTAAACAACATTTTATTTTCTACCTCGCTTCATCAACTCCCTCATCTGGTGATTAACAAATCACCACACCACAACCCAAAATTTGGAAAATTTAGACTTCTTGGAAAATGATTCAAATTCATTTGAGTTAGTATTTCTAGAAATTTGTTTCTGCAAAATCCTTGCAATTGTTATATTGTGCTCTGTGTAATTCTTGTAACTCAATCTCCCTTTCTTCTTCTTTTTTGATTTTATAAATTCTTCTCTTTTCTTTCATTTGTTTCTTTTTCTTATGCAACAAACAACCAATTTTTATCAGAACAAATATGAATATTATCACAATCAAAGGTGCTAAAATCTTGCCAAGAACTGAACTTCCAATATCATGGAACCAATTTTTTATAGTTTGAAATCTTTTTGAAAGTTTTTCTGAAAAATCTTCTTCCAATGGAATTATCTCTGAATGCATCTCTGTAATGTTCTTAATATACATCTCAATATTCTTACTTTCATCGGGAATGTAGGTGCAACAATGTTGCACATGTAAAATGCCACAGACTCCTCCCTCTTTCGCGAGGAGTATGTCTAAAGCAAGGCGATCTTGAATCACCATAGATCTGATTGCAATGACCTCAACATTCACTAATTGGAAACCATCAGCTGTATCTGTTGACAATCTGTCAACAATTGTGGATAATTTTCTGATTCTTCTTGCATTCAGGGTTATACCTACTAAAGGTATCACTGCTTCAAAAATATCTCCCAAAATCTCTGTAAAAGTTTCTCTTTTAGCCCTATTTACATAATTATTAATTTTGAACAATCCTTCTGTATTTCTGTCAAAATGAAAGATTTTAGGAAAAACAATCCCAACATAACAAGTCCCATACCAGTGGTCAGGAAGGTTGTAGTAAGCTTTGTCACCACAAACAAAATAAATCCCAGGGAAAATTGGATCTTTTCCACCTTTGAATCCCCAACCTCCCATAATCTGATATGCATCTTCACAATTGCTTGCACCCACAAAGTAATTATCAAAAAGTGTATTGTCCCTTCTAATGCAAAGCTTACCACTAATTGGTTTGTCTATGTGAATTGCAGCGTTATCAAGTGTTTTACCATTTAACTTCTCATCCTCTTTTTGCCAGAACCTAGACTTAGTCTGCTTGACTATTTCATTTCTCTTGTAAATTGCTCTCCTCTCCTCAACTAGGTTCAAAAATTTCTTTCCTTCAGCACTTAATGTGCAAGTTAGATTGTTTTTGTAAGCATACTCGTAAGTGAGTTCATTAGTAACAAGGAAAAATTCCCTCATCTGTTTAGCCTTTTTATGCTTATTCAAAGTACCCTCAATTTTTAAATTTGCAAAAATGTCATCAAAATTCGAATAATAATATTCTAAGCGTCCAGTTTGATAGAACAGACTAGCTAACACACTGCATGTCACACCATACGTAAGAGGAAGCATATTGTATGTCACTCCCTCAGAAACAGAAGCAGGTAACTTAACACAAACATAGCAATCTTTAGCATCCATTACCTTGACATATTCGCTCAAAAGCCTTGTAAACGTATTGCTTGAAAAATCACTAATAGATTTGTCCTGGTGAATGTCAGGTCGATGATCAATAACTTTGCCTATTACACTATGTTTATTTTGACTAACTGAAGCTTTGCTTGTCATGTTGACTTTGTGAAAATCTTTGTTAATTTACAAAAGGAATAACAACAGCTAAAATTAACCAGAGCAGAATCAAAATGAGCACACACACCAGAGTCATCCTACAGCATCTCTTAAAAATGGAACACCTTGAAGTACTCTGGGGTATATTATCAACAACTAGCGATAATTTGTGTCTCTAACTTGTTTAGAGACAAAAATTATCGCCGCAGATCGGCGATTTTTATCGCAGATAAACCTTGCTATTAGCAAGGTTTATCGCAAATGCGATAAAAAACGCCCGCAATGCATGAATATCGCTGAAAAGTCAGCGATATTCATGCATTATCGAGCAAATGCTCTTAGCCATGTTATCCACCTCCCATTGGATAACATGGCTAAGAACTGCTCAGGGCAGGTGTTAGCTTTTGGAGATATTCGCCCTTAGCGCAAATATCTCCAAAAGTTGGTAATAGGAGATAGCGATGTTAGCGACTGTTTCCAGTCGCTAACATCTTGGCACGCCCACTTTGCATATCATTAGTGATAAATATCACTGACATGCAAAGTGGGGCCCATGATGGTCGCTATCTCCTATTAGCTGTCGCTAACTGGTGTTAGCGACAGCTTGGTAATAGGGAGATAATTTTATCTCCGCTTTCTTGGCTTTTAAAGCCAAAAAAGCGGAGATAAAACCCCTTGATAATATACCCCTCTGTTCCTTGATGTAAGGCATCTTTTGTTAGCTTTGCCTCAAAAGAAAACAAAAATTATTTTAACTAAAATTGATTTAATTAATTAATTAATTATTTACACCCCCCTTTTAAAAGATTTTTTTTTTTTCAAAACCCTAACAGTGTTTCTTCGACCTTATGTCACAAATAATTACTCTCAGCTAAACAAATTTTCTTCGACCTTGTGTCACCTAACAAGATTTCTTCGGCCTCTTGCCAAAATTGAAAACCAAAAATCCCAATTTAAAACTCTATACTTCAATCATTGTCACTAATCTCTTCAATTTCTTCTTCTTCTTGGCTGCTATCGTAAATATCAATAACAGGTGGGATCACTAAATAAGACCACTCAGGAGATTTATATTTTTGATTAGGCTTTATAATCCTCCTTGTCTTTCTTGTCACTACTTCAATTTTTCTTCCAATTCCAACTTCCTTTTCACAATCCTTTTGACTACTTATTTCTTCCATCTGCTCCTTTGGTTTTTTGATTAATCTGACTCTCAATCTTCCACCTGGCCAAAAATCTGTTTTTCTCAAGAATTTTCTTTTTGGTTCAGAAACATTTATTTCTGACTTCCAGGATCTTTTCTTCGCACTTCTACTTTCACCATCCACGTCACTTTCTCCAGTATCGCAGTCTGAAACTTCAATGATTGACTCAGGAATTTTTCTATTCGGCAGTTTCACTCTGTCAGGAACTATGCTTTGTCTTCCATCACTGGTACTCGGTAATTCGTCCTCCTCCTTCTCTTCAATTACCTCCAACTTCCCAGTTTCAGGTCTTCCGTTCCTTACTCCAGAGCTTGACTTCTGCTTTTCGATACTCTCCTGGTCAAAAATTTCAATTGGTTCAGCTTCTCTTTCTTCAATAGAATTTACTCCATTTATCCTTTTAACTGAATCTTCAGTTGTTTTTCCTTTTAATAGATTCTCTTCTTCTCCAGAATCTATTTCGATAATTTCCAAGTCTTTTCTTGTCAACTCTTCATTCACAGGCACAGGTTCCAGATGTCGACTTCTCTGTCGATCTTCAGAATCTGGATTTGTTTCACTTTCTACTTCAGAATCTGAATCTTCCGTGGTATCACTCTCATTATCAGAATTTTCAGGAGTAGGCACTGGAATAGTATGACTAGGATGGATCCACCTTTTCAATCCTCTGCATTTTACTTCATTTGTAGTGACCAGAATAATTTGTCTAGGCTTCTGCCACCTAGGAACCAGACAATTTCTTCTTCGATGTACTTTTGTTCTGACCCAATCACCAGGTTTCAAATCATGTGTCTGAACTTTCTCAATTGATTGTGCTTCAGTTCCCACCTGATTAGACACAGAAGTTACTATATCAGATAACCTCTTACAGTAATCCAAAATAGCACTGTCATTTATACTTAACAATTTGCCTACAGGTACAAAAGCTTGTCTCATGACTCTGCCCATGAGAATTTCATGAGGGCTCAAACCTGTCTTTTTATCAGGAGTACTTCTCAATGACATTAAGACAAGTGGAAGAGCATCAGTCCACTTTACACCAGTTTCTAGACACATTTTTCCAATTCTGTTTTTTTATTGTTCCATTAATCTGTTCCACCACCCCAGATGCCTCTGGTCTGTATGCACAGTGTATCTTCTGCTCAATGTTCAATGCCTCACATATCAGTTTCATAAGTTTGTTATCAAAATGGCTTCCTCCATCACTCTCAATAGTGACTGAAAAACCTTACCTTGGGATAATTTCTCTGAGCAGCAGTTTTGCTACTGTAATTGAATCACAATGTCGTGTAGGGAAGGCTTCCACCCATCTTGAAAACAAACAAACAATCACAAGAACATATTTCAAACAATTGTGTAGAGGCATTTCAATGAAATCCATCTGCAACCTGGTAAAAGGACCACCCTCTCGACCAATTACCCCAGTTCCTACAACTGATTTTCTGTTGGGGTTCATTTGTTGGCATGACAAACACCTTTGACAAAAAGACTCTGCAATCGTTCTGAATTTTGTGTTAAACCAAGTCTCTCGGAAGAGTCCGATCATAGCATCTCTTCCAAGGTGAGCTGGGCCATGATATAATCTAGCCATGTCAGCAATCAAACAATTTGGTAAAACTATTCTGCCATCTTTGTAAGTCCACACTCCATCCTCATCACGTGGTCTACATTCTGCTCTCAACCATAAATCTTTTTCCTCATCATCTGCTTCATTTTGTAAGTCCCTGATTTCCTGCCATGTCTCTACTGTTGTTGTTAGCATCAATGAATTTGAATCACATTCTTTACTTCTTTCCCGATTGTATGCACGACAATTTTTCGCACAATATTTTGCAGTTTCATCTGCATAGGCATTGCCTTTTGAAATATAATCCACTCCTTTTGTATGTGCTGCACATTTTACAATTGCAATCTCTTTTGGCAATTGTATAGCATCAATTAATCTTTTAATAAAATCTGCATTTTTAATTGGTGACCCTGCTGAAGTTAAATAGCCTCTCTGGGACCAGAGCTGTCCATAATCATGCACAACTCCGTACCCATATTGACTATCAGTAATGATGGTAACTCTTTTATCTTTTGATATTTCACAAGCACGAATTAAAGCAATCAATTCTGCCACTTGTGCTGAACGAATTCCCTCAAGACATGATGCTTCTTCAACATCTGCAACTGTACAAACTGAGTACGCTGCTTTCAAAACACCTCCTTCTGTCCTCAGACAGGAACCATCCACAAAGTAGACGACATCTGATTCAGGCAAGGGTACATCTTTAATATCCTGCCTTGGTTTGGTGCAAAATTCCATGACATCCAAACACTCATGTTCCACTTCATTTTCATCAACGATTTCTGAATCAGGTAATAACGTAGATGGATTCAAATTCAAACATCTCGAAATGGAGACATTGTCTGCTCCTAGAATGAATTTCTCATACTTCGTTAACCTGCTACTGGTTAAATGTTGAGTTTTACCTCTTGTCAGTAATATTTCAACTGAATGAGGCACAAAAACTTTCACAGGAAATCCCATTATGATTCCTTCACTTTGTTCAAGACTAACACTAGTAGCTGCAACTGCTTTCAAACAACCTGGTAAGGCTTTTGCAACAGGATCAAGAACTGCAGAGAAATATGCAATGGGTTTCTTCAGATTCCCATGTCTTTGAATTAACACAGACAATGCACATACTTCTCTTTCACTGCAATACAGTTCAAAACCTTTCTCATAATTTGGCATGCCTCAAGCAGGAGCTTGACATAAGCTCTTTTTCAAATTCTCAAAAGACACCAACTCAGCTTCATTAAGAACAATTGGATCTTTTACATCAGACTTTGTCAGTCTCTGTAGTGGTTTTGCAATTACTGAAAATCCACTTATCCATTGTCGACAGTAACCAACCATTCCCAGAAACATTCTAACCTGTCTCTGTGTTCTTGGTGGTTGCATCGCTTGAATCATTTTTATTCTCTCAACTGTCACCTGTCTTTTCCCTTTAGCAATTCTATGACCAAGATATTTCACTTCTTGTTTACAAAACTGCAATTTTGCTGGAGACACTTTATGTCCCTCATCTGCAAGATGGTTCAAAAGTATTATTGTGTCTGTCACACAATTTTCTCTTGTTTTAGCAGCAATTAACAAGTCGTCGATATACTGTACCAACGTTGACCTGCCAGGTAAATCTAAATCTTCCAAAGATCTTTTTAACAGCTCATTAAAGATTGAAGGGCTTTCTGTATACCCCTGAGGGATTCTACACCATGCGAGGGTCCTACTTTGGAATCTGAAAGCAAAAATTTCCTGACTCTCTGGATGTAAAGGAACAGTAAAGAACGCATTGCAAAGATCAATGATAGTGTACCATTCAGCATCATGTGGAATCTGATACAAAATGACTGCTGGGTTTGGAACTACAGGACAACATGGAACTACAATCTGATTGACTTTTCTCAAATCTTGAACGATTCTGTACGTTCCATTCGATTTTTTTATTCCCATGATCAGTGAATTACAAGGACTACTCTCAATTTCTTTTAAAACACCTTGTTTAATGAATTTTTCAATCACAGGTATAATTCCCTCAATTGTCTCCGCTTTCATCTTGTACTGAGGAATATTAGGAAATTCTATTCCCTGCTTCAGTGTAATTTTTACTGGATCGACATGTTTCATCAGACCCATCTCATTTCCAGACAAATCCCAAATTTCAGATTTTACTGTATTTTTGAGCTCTTCTGGCAGAATTTCTTTTTCAAATGTGGGAAACAATTTTGATTCCTCTGATTCCATCAACATCATTGTCATTCTGTACAAGCCATCTTCTTCTATTGTTTGCAATTCAACCCCTTCAGGAGAACAATATATTCTGCAATTCATTTTGCACAATATATCTCTGCCCAATAGATTTACTGGACTACTGTTACAAACCACAAACCTGTGCTTGTCTTTAAAATTTCCAATTTCGACCGGTACTGGGTCAGTTAAATCGGTTCTGATCTGTTGATTACTCACTCCGACAACTTGGATGGTTTCCCCAGAGAGAGGTAGGTTTTCAATTTCTACTGATCTAACAGTAGAACGGGTAGCACCAGTGTCCACTAGAAAAGTGATGTCTACATCATTAACTTTCCCATTTACAAATGGACCAGACTGGTCAACCTCAAGAGTGGCTACAATAACACTCTTCCCCCTCTCTCGGGCACCGTCAGAAGTAATCATCAGAGTCACTTCCCTGTCCTTCTGTTAACAAAAACTGTTGTGAAGCATTTTGCACAATTTGCCTTTGGGATTTTATTACCTGTTCATCTCCTTGAAATCCCACACCAGAATTATATTTTTGTGTTCCCCCACAATTAGGAAAAGGAGGCTGTGGCAATTGATTCTGCTGGTGATTCACCTGATGCTGCAGCTGTCGCTGAAGATTTAACTCATTTAAACTCTGTTGTAACTGTAGCTGTCGCTGCAGATCAACATCATTCTGCATCTGTGGATTTAACAATGGATTCTTTAAATTTCTAGGTGGTTTCTTACATTCGTCTCTCCAATGTCCAATCTCGCCACAATTAAAACAAGGTAATTTCTGCTTCATCTCTTCAATCTTGGGATTAAATTTTCTGATAATATTATTACCCTTAAATTTTCCTTGACTTAAATTTGAATTTGTAGTCTGAACAAAATTTGTATTTTTATTTCCAAGATTAGCAATCTGTTGTTCAGCCACTTTCACTTGAGCCCACATTGCCTTTTCCTTGAGCTTTTTCTGTCTCACTTCTAATTCATCACTACAGTATTTTGCTTTTCTCAAAATGTCATCAACAGAAAGTGCTTGCCATCCGACAATACTGTTCCTAATCATATCAGCAATTTCTGGTTTCAAACCATAAACAAATCTGTAGACAAAATGACTCATATCTTTTTCGTCTAGTTTTTCATAGCCACTGTATTGTTTAAAAATCAACAGTAACCTTTCATAAAATGAATGAACTGATTCCTTTGGTTCTTGGTTTGTTCTTTCTATTTTAACCCAATCAACTTCTTTTGGTGGAATCTTTTCTTTTAACCAGTAAATCACTTTTTCATAAAAATCCATTACAATTGGATTAGGAGCACCTGTTTCTTTTATTCGCTCAGGTTCTACCGTTGGCCAACTTATGGCTATTTTACATTCTGTCCAAAGATATGATGGGACAACAATGTCAAAAAATCCATCCAGATCAATCCACAGAACCTTTGAGACTTTGATGAACCTATCTACCTGTCTATACCACTCAACAGGTTTCTCTCTCAGCCTCGGAAAATCATTTGTAAATAGTAGTATGTCCTGTCTTGACCAAGGGACATGAACATACCCTCCACCTGCAATCTCTCTCATTGGAAATTGTTTTGACAATTTTTCTAACTTCTCATCTTCCTTCTTTCTTGTCCATTTCACTCTCCACTTACTCAACTCTCCCAGTTTTTTGATATAAACAATCAAATCTTTTATGTGCATTATTCTTCCCATTGAATTCAAATTCTCAATGTCACCTTCTGAAAAGTCTAATCTGTAATGTTTTGCAAAATTCTTTTGCCTGCTCAAATCAATTTCAAGTTCTGCTGCCAGTTCATCCAGTTGATCATATTTATTTTTCGTTTTCCACTGAATACTCTTACAAATGAACAGAAGTTCATCATCTCGATAAAATTTTAAACTGTCAGGACCAATTGTACCAATTATTAATTCCTCCAAATTTGCTTTTAATTTTGCAACATCAAGTTTAGGTTTTGCCACTCTGATTTCAGAACACTCAGCATCAGATTCTGCACCCATCGGTGATTTAGGAAATGAATCCTCATTAAAAGTCAGATTAGGCATTCTCGTTTTAGACGAATTAATTTCAGATATATCTGAGTAAAATTTTTCAGCAACCCTTTGAATTTCTGCATTTAAAGGGATAGTCAAACCTGACTTATTAATTTCTCTTTGCTCAAAGACAGGTTGAACAGGACCAATTGTTACTGGAACTGTCACAGCTTCCATGCTTTTTGTTATTTGTCGAATTAATTCTTCTTTTGATCGTAAATACTCAGAAGAATTCCCAGCTTCCACATTTCTGACTTCTCTCACATAATTTTTTGGAGTTTCCCTTTCTTTTGGAATTAATGAAAAATGTTTACCTCCAATACAGACATCTGCATTTTTCTCAGTTTCCGATTTTCTTGGAGTTTCAAAAGATTCAGAATTATTTGGGTAAATCTTAGAAGAATCATTAACTGGAGGTGCACTCGGTGTGATTTCTGTAGAAACCATCGGAGTAGACCATGACCTAGGAGGTCTCAAAGGCTCATTCCTTTTATTGGAAGTGTAAATTTCTTCCAAAACCGTATCTTCAGTTTCACTCTCTACAGGGGCATTATTTTTCCTTTCAGTTCTTTTTTCACCAGGAGAACCTAAAACCATCTCTCTAATTAAATAGAGTCCCTCACTCATACTTCCCTGTCTCCACATTCGCATCCTGTCTTCATGTGTCTCTCTTCTATAACTTGGAATTTTAGGAGGTCTTTTAATTCCACTTGCTTCTCTTTGTAATTGAAACATCTCATCCTCCCATTCAACTAAAGCTTCAAGTTGAGTAGTTCTCGGTTTTGGAATAAGAGCATTCATTTTCTCTCTCAAATTTCTCAAAACCTTTACATTAAATGAACCATCATCAGGCCAAGCCAAAACACCATCATCCTTAGTGTAGTGTTTCCAAATATCAAACCACAAAACAGTATGATAACCATGTTCACCTTCCATATACGCTGCAGGTGTTTTATACTTATGAAGTAATTTACCACCTCGCGTCTCGATTTTCTTGTCAGGTGAGATAAAAAATTTGTAACTTCTGAAATAACGTTGGCTTTTTCTCAACATGTTTAAAATGATAACTCATTTTTAGAATTTAAATTTAATTAACAATTTTTGTTCGTAAAATATTTCCGGGATATTCCGCAAAGCCAGCCAATCCGTGCGCGAAACACACTAACAAGCCAATGAGAGTTGAGCCACGTCACTAATTTGCTCAACCAATAGATGTGGAGTTTTTCTGAAAAGCCAATTAGCTTACAGCTCGTCAGAGACTCAAGAACCAATCAGAACACGGCTAATGACGTATTTCACCCAATCACAGCGCGGCTCTGTGACGTACACAGCAGCTGCGGTTTCTCGTGTCTCACCTTTAGCGCTCACCCCTCCTTCACAAAATCTTTTCACAGCGCCATTTTAAAAGCACTTTTTCAATAAAAATTAATTTTTAACAACGACAAGAAAGACTCATCTGTCTATTTCTCTAAAAAGTGATAGAATTTCAATCACTCAAATATTCTCTTTCTCGGAATAGAAGGCGCTATCCCCATAGAATATACAATTGTCAGTACAGTAATCTTTTTACTCTACCCTTCAAACAAGTAATTATGAACTCATTTCCCTCAGAACGCACAACTAAGTGACTGTTCGAAAGTTCCACTTAAACATAATTTACAAAACAACCTTGCACTTTCACACGGAAAAAATCCCTAAATTCAAACACACATGAAATCCGTAAAGGACTCTCACCTGTTTATAGAAATCATGCACCGTTAGTAAAATAACGACGTTATCCGTACAGGACTCTCACCTGTTTATAGATATAAAACATGTACCCCTACAGGACTCTCACCTGTTTATAGATAATCATGTACCGACGTTACCCTACCCTTCATTCGAGCTCGAATATATACTAATACTTTTATCACAGTGAGTTTTATAACAGGCTCTCAGTCCCTATACTCATGCAGTTCAAATTTCTTAGACAATCCTCACTATACAACTTTCACACCTAGCCCTAAAATGTGTTGCATGGCCACAACACTTGTGATACACGGCGATATCACTACTCTGAAACAGATCAAATGCCCTGTGTGACTACCTTCTCATCACACAATCTGTACCGGTACAACTCACATTTAACACGAAAACGAACTTAACATGTGTTAAACATTAATCCTATATCCATACTATAACAAATTGGTTACCTTTAGCAACCATCAATCTCTGCTACCAGAAGAATTGATCCAGCGGCCTATAGGAAATATGTCATAAGCAACGCTACCTAACTCTATAACCTATTTCATTAAACACTACTCTAACTCATGGACCCATTAATCAAATATGACATATTTTGACCTACTGAATCAGGTGGCCAAATTACACTTGTATACAACTTATTTACAATTTATATACAACCGCGGTAAAAGATAAAGTCATTTGAACAAATCCTAACTATTTAAATGACCACCATGGCGATGGCATCTAGCTAATAGTAACCCACACTTCCGAATAACCAAGACCAGCTTGATTCCAAAAGTAAGATTTTATTAACTAATTTTAGATTGTTGAGAATATAATTTTATAAATGTAATTTTATTAGAATCATAGTAAGCATGTTTGAATACATTATAGAAATTACAGTTTCAAGCAAGAAATTTAAAGTTTAGCATTTCTAAAATCCTAAGTCCCTAGCTAAGTTAAAATAAATGGAAATAAAGTAAAGTCTTTATGAGTTCTTACGTGCTCCAAGCAAAGTCCGTCAGCATGACACCCTCATCTGAAAGTTGAAAAGCAGCAGCCGCACTATCCCTAGAGCATGGGTTTTTTATACCTTTCTACGCTAGCTAATCTAAGTAAAGGAAAATTTTCTGCAAAAGTCGATGTCCCATTGGTCCGAAAGTGACAAGTGACATGTCACCCCATATTTCAAAACTTCCATTCTGTCATATTCTTTGAGACCATTGTCTTTATTGTACGAGTTCCAAAGCTTCCTTAGTTTGCAACAAATTTGAACAAGAGTTCTCACTGGTTTCATTTCACTTCCTCGGATGCCAAGTTATCAAATGTTCTTTCTGACGGATTCTGACCTTGGCCACGTCCGACAAAAATAATGACAGCGCTTCTTCATTGTTAAGTGAATGTAACTTTCATGGAAAACTTTAGGGTGGACATCGTGCTTCAGGCAGAAATTGAATTAATCTTTTTAGTAAACTCGAGCAAACTAGGCCCAAAAGCAGGCAACTTATTTTTCTACTATAAAACAAACACAAGAAAAGTATTAATGAAAGAAATATTATTTTATTCTGTTTCCACCCTTCGTTTACTAATTGATTAACCCACCCTATTAGTCTAGTGTTACCTAGCAAGAAGCAAACAAATAAAGCAGCATTTTATATCTACCAGTCTTCAAGAATCCATGAAATCTTATATGCACCTATAATAGTAGAAATAACATCACATAGACAAGGAAAGCAAAATAAGCACATGCCACTTTTAAATCAGCTGCAGTTAGTAATGACAAAAATGAAAACGACAGAATTAATTTATTATTTTTGCACAAACAAAACAATAATGCACGTTTATGAGCACACATGTTAATATCCCCATGTGTAAAGTTTAATCTAAGTTGAGTTAGCATAACATATCACAAATCATTAATATTATTAATTTATATTATGGAAGTGTGACTTCACGAGTTGAAACAAAATTTTATTTTCTACCTCGCTTCATCAAGCTGGTATTACCTTTTCAGAGGTGAGGGCCTTTCGACGGCTCGTTGGTCTGGGGGTATGATTCTCGCTTTGGGTGCGAGAGGTCCCGGCTTCAAATCCTGGACGAGCCCTTTCATTGGTGCTCTTTTGAAGTATGCATTTCAAAGCCAATATCAATTTTCTGTTTGCAGTAGTGGATGAATATTTGCTAGAGTCTCATGCTTTTAACCTTGCCCTGCCTGAGCAAATAGGAAACATTTCTCTTTAAGCATTTTCCAAAAATGCTGTACTTGCAAGGCATATACAAGCATTCAGATAGGGCTGTCGGGCAGGTTGCATGAAAGAAATCTAAAACCAGATGCCCTTGGAGTAGCCTGTTTTGAGCAGTTTCATCACAGAAGAATCAACTGTAGGTATCTGTTTCTGTAGTGTAGTGGTTATCACGTTCGCCTCACACGCGAAAAGTCCCCGGTTCTAAACCAGGCAGAAACACTTGTTATATTGTCTTGGCTGCAATGTTGAGAGTTGCCGTTTTGCATGAAATTGTCCAGGCCCTGAAGATGGGTTCATGCAGTCTCGTTCCAAGAAAGTGAATTCTCTTAAAAACAATAACATAATTGGCATGTGGATGTATATGTTGATTAACAGACCTCACTTTCAAAAGAGCCCTGCATTCGGCTCAATGCTCAACCAGAACAAGCATTAACTTTGAGAAATGTTGGCACCAACAGGCCTCTTATGTTAGTGGAGTGTTTCTGGTTTTTAAGTGCTGAGGCCTGGGCTGAATTCCTAGATGATCCTTCTCAAGGTGATGATACAAATGCATCATCACCTTTACGTTTAATGTCAGAATTGTTTATTTCCATTTGGTGGTGTATAAATGCTTTCGACAGTATGGGGATTTTTTCTAGCCTTGCATGAATAAAAGCATATCACTCCTCTTTAAGTATTTTTCTAATACATTTATATTTGCATCTCCTCTCCTAGCATGAATTTTGACTATCTTACAGGCTGTATATAATAAGTATCAATTCAGGGGCGCTTTTTCTACTCAAATCACAACTGTTCTATCACGACATTGATAAGCAATCTGCATCTGCTTCTGTTGTGTATTGGTTATCATATTTACCTGACGTGTGAAAGTCCCATGTTCGACAGTGCACGTTAACAAAGAAACCAATGATTTTTATTAAAAGTTGTCTTGTGTTTTGGTTACCTTGCATCAGCCAAAAAGTGCCAGAGATGACTTAATTTGCAGTCATTTGAAAAGTAGGGATTCTCAAATAAATGGCAAGAGGTTGAATCAAATCCAAAGAAATGCATGGCATATCTATGTGTATGCATGTATCCATATATAAAGATAGATAGATAGATAGATAGATAGATAGATAGATAGATAGATAGATAGATAGATAGATATAGAGATAGATAGATAGATAGATAGATAGATAGATAGATAGATAGATAGATAGATAGATAGATAGATAGATAGATAGATAGATAGATAGATAGATAGATAGATAGATAGATAGATAGATAGATAGATAGATAAATGGATGGATGGATGGATGGATGGATGGATGGATGGGTGGATGGATGGATGGATGGATGGGTGGATGGATGGATGGATGCATGGATGGATGGATGGATCGATGGATAGACGGACAGACAGACAGACAGACAGACAGACAGACAGACAGACAGACAGACAGACAGACAGACAGACAGATAGATAGATAGATAGATAGATAGATAGATAGATAGATAGATAGATAGATAGATAGATAGATAGATAGATAGATAGATAGATAGATAGATAGATAGATAGATAGATATAGGGAGAGAGAGAGCGTTAATATAAACAGAGACTTTCTTTTCAATCAAGCGGTCTTTTCTTTCCTTTAGGAGTAGAATGTTCTGATCATCAGCGCACCAGAATGTAGTGCTTGGTTGTCAAGCATCACATATTGTGATGTGTTAGCTAAGAGTTCCATGTCCTTCAGACTCATATATTCCTCTGTACTTGTATCTTGGTGATTCAACAAAACATGGCATCATAATCAGCATTCTACTGCCACAGACTGGACAGAGAAACCATTTAGAATTTTCCTGAAAAAGAAAAAAAGCATACTTAGGCAGAGCTTTGTGGACAGGAAGGACATTAGAGCAAGTGCGGAATAAGCACTGCTTTTGATAATTTACATAGGCAGAACAGAGACTGCTGGATAAAGCCTGAAATTAAAGGCACAGAAAATGCCTGCTTCTGGAGAGAACACTAAGAAGGGTTTTAAGTTTTTTCTCTGACCCTGGCCCCTCTTACACGGAATTCTATGATAGTAAGCAGGACCCACCCTAAAAAGGAAGGGACGGCCATTTGGACCCTTTCCACCTTTTCTATATCTCGCCTGATCGAGCGCTGATTGAGAGGATAAGCACATGTACTTCTCATTTTGGGAAGGTATTGCTTAGCTTGCTACCAGCAGCTCAGTTATGTTATGATGTTAGAGGCTATGCAAGGAATGCTTTAGTCCTGCATTAGTCAGTTTTTATTGCTTCTTGCATTCAAGAGATAGATAATTAGCCAGAATCTGTGGCCCAGCTATTCACCTTGGCATTCCGATTTGCACAAAGGGAATAAGTATTTGAGAGAAAAGGCAAAATGTGTTTCTTGTGTTGTTATGAACAGCTTTTTATTCTTTCTCTTTAGGCTCTAGCCAATGCAGAAATATATAAATAACTGCTGACTTCCTGTAAGACGTGTCCAATGCTGAGACAAAATAAAAGGGGACACTTACAAATGATAGTGCTATCGTTTGAGAAAGGGTAAGTTGACACTGGATTTCATGTGTATTCACAGACCAAGCATGAAAAAGACCCCAGCATGATCTTCATTGCGGGCTTAGAGCTGGTATTACCTTTTCAGAGGTGAGGGCCTTTCGACGGCTCGTTGGTCTAGGGTTATGATTCTCGCTTTGGGTGCGAGAGGTCCCGGGTTCAAATCCCGGACGAGCCCTTTCATTGGTGCTCTTTTAAAGTAGTTTTGAAGTATGCATTTCAAAGCCAATATCAATTTTCTCTTTGCAGTAGTGGATGAATATATGCTAGAGTCTCATGCTTTTAACCTTGCCCTGCCTGAGCAAATAGGAAACATTTCTCTTTAAGCATTTTGCTAAAATGCTGAACTTGCTAGGCATATACAAGCATTCAGATAGGGCTGTCGGGCAGGTTGCATGAAAGAAATCTAAAACCAGATGCCCTTGGAATAGCCTGTTTTGAGCAGTTTCACCCCAGAAGAATCAACTGTAGGTATCTGTTTCTGTAGTGTAGTGGTTATCACGTTCGCCTCACACGCGAAAGGTCCCCGGTGGGCAGAAACACCGGTTATATTGTCTTGGCTGCAATGTTGAGAGTTGCCGTTTTGCATGAAATTGTCCAGGCCATGAAGATGGGTTCATGCAGTCTCGTTCCAAGAAAGTGAATTCTCTTAAAAACAATAACATAATTGGCATTTGGATGTATCTGTTGATTCACAGACCTCACTTTCAAAAGAGCCCTGCATTCGGTTCAATGCTCAACCAGAACAAGCATTAACTTTGAGAAATGTTGGCACCAACAGGCCTCTTATGTTAGTGGAGTGTTTTCTGGTTTTTAAGTGCTGAGGCCTGGGCTCAATTCCTAGATGATCCTTCTCAAGGTGATGATACAAATGCATCATCACCTTTACGTTTAATGTCAGAATTGTTTATTTCCATTTGGTGGTGTATGAATGCTTTCGACAGTATGGGGATTGTTTCTAGCCTTGCATGAATAAAAGCATATCACTCCTCTTTAAGTATTTTTCTAATACATTTATATTTGCATCTCCTCTCCTAGCATGAATTTTGACTATCTTACAGGCTGTATATAATAAGTATCAATTCAGGGGCGCTTTTTCTACTCAAATCACAACTGTTCTATCACGACATTGATAAGCAATCTGCATCTGCTTCTGTTGTGTATTGGTTATCATATTTACCTGACGTGTGAAAGTCCCATCTTTGACAGTGCACGTTAACAAAGAAACCAATGATTTTTATTAAAAGTTGTCTTGTGTTTTGGTTACCTTGCATCAGCCAAAAAGTGCCAGAGATGACTTAATTTGCAGTCATTTGAAAAGTAGGGATTCTCAAATAAATGGCAAGAGGTTGAATCAAATCCAAAGAAATGCATGGCATATCTATGTGTATGTGTATGCATGTATCCATATATAAAGATAGATAGATAGATAGATAGATAGATAGATAGATAGATAGATAGATAGATAGATAGATAGATAGATAGATAGATAGATAGATAGATAGATAGATAGATAGATAGATAGATAGATAGATAGATAGATAGATAGATAGATAGATAGATAGATAGATAGATAGATAGATAGAGAGAGAGCGTTAATATAAACAGAGACTTTCTTTTCAATCAAGCGGTCTTTTCTTTCCTTTAGGAGCAGAATGTTCTGATCATCAGCGCACCAGAATGTAGTGCTTGGTTGGCAAGCATCACATATTGTGATGTGTTAGCTAAGAGTTCCATGTCCTTCAGACTCATATATTCCTCTGTACTTGTATCTTGGTGATTCAACAAAACATGGCATCATAATCAGCATACTACTGCCACAGACTGGACAGAGAAACCATTTAGAATTTCCCTGAAAAGGAAAAAAAGCATACTTAGGCAGAGCTTTGTGGACAGGAAGGACATTAGAGCAAGTGAGGAATAAGCACTGCTATTGTTAATTTACATAGGCAGAACAGAGACTGCTGGGTAAAGCCTGAAATTAAAGGCACAGAAAATGCCTGCTTCTGGAGAGAACACTAAGAAGGGTTGAAAGTGTTTCCTCTGACCCTAGCCACTCTTACAAGGAATCCTATGATAGTCAGCAGGATCCACCCTAAAAAGGAAGGGACGGCCATTTGGACCCTTTCCACCTTTTCTATATCGAGCCTGATCGAGCGCTGATTGAGCGGATAAGCACATGTACTTCTCATTTTGGGAAGGTATTGCTAAGCTTGCTACCAGCAGCTCAGTTATGTTATGATGTTAGAGGCTATGCAAGGAATGCTTTAGTCCTGCATTAGGCAGTTTTTATTGCTTCTTGCATTCAAGAGATAGATAATTAGCCAGAATCTGTGGCCCAGCTATTCACCTTGGCATTCCGATTTGCACAAAGGGAATAAGTATTTGAGAGAAAAGGCAAAATGTGTTTCTTTTGTTGTTATGAACAGCTTTTTATTCTTTCTCTTTAGGCTCTAGCCAATGCAGAAATATATAAATAACTGCTGACTTCCTGTAAGACGTGTCCAATGCTGAGACAAAATAAAAGGGGACACTTACAAATGATAGTGCTATCGTTTGAGAAAGGGTAAGTTGACACTGAATTTATGTGTATTCACAGACCAAGCATGAAAAAGACCCCAGCATGATCTTCATTGCGGGCTTAGAGCTGGTATTACCTTTTCAGAGGTGAGGGCCTTTCGACGGCTCGTTGGTCTAGGGCAGGGGTGTCCAAACCTGTCCTGGCGGGCCGTATCCATGCCAGATTTTTGGGATATCCCCATCTGGGGATCACGGTTCGATCCCCGGCACCGGCGGCAGATTAACCCAGCACCATGTGACTCTGGGCAATAGCTGGCGCCGCGGCTAGGGCGGCTGACTCCGGAATCTGGGGATCACGGTACTATCCCCGGCACCAGCGGCAGATTAGCCCAGCACCATGTGACTCTGGGCAATAGCTGGCGCCGCGGCTAGGGCAGCTGACTCCGGAATCTGGAGATCACGGTTCGATCCCCGGCACCGGCGGCAGATTAGACCAGCACCATGTGACTCTGGGCAATAGCTGGTGCCGCGGCTAGGGCAGCTGACTCCGGAATCTGGGGATCACGGTTCGAACCCCGGCACCGGCGGCAGATTAGCCCAGCACCATGTGACTCTGGGCAATAGCTGGCGCCGCGGCTAGGGCGGCTGACTCCGGAATCTGGGGATCACGGTTCGATCCCCGGCACCGGCGGCAGATTAGCCCAGCACCATGTGACTCTGGGCAATAGCTTGCTTAATCTCCCCTAAGGCCCCTAGCGCCTAGAGACCCTTACGGGTGATTGTGCGCTTTACAAATGTGGATTATTAAAATTATTATTTGGGCCCATTCCGATCCGGTTCGTAAAAGCACATCCGCCCGAATCTGTCGGACAACCACGTACGCCCGGGAGAGGACTGCCCGGGACCCGTGGAGCCCGTCCTGGTGACTCTGACCTGCCATCGGCCTGGAGAAGGGAGTGCCGGACGCCCGGGGGGAGGATTGCCCGGGACCCGTGGAGCCCGTCCTGGGCACTCTGACCTGCCGTCGGCCCGGGGAAGGGAGCCCCGGACGCCCGGGGGGAGGACTGCCCGGGACCCGTGGAGCCCGTCCTGGGCACTCTGACCTGCCGTCGGCCTGGGGAAGGGAGCCCCGGACGCCCGGGGGAGGACTGCCCGGGACCCGTGGAACTCGTCCTGGGCACTCTGACATGCCGCTGACCCGGGGAAGGGAACCCCGGATGCCCGGGAACCGTGGAGCCTGTCCTGGGCACTCTGACAAGCCGTTGGCCCGGGAAAGGGAGCCCCGGACGCCCGGGACCCGTGGAGCCCGAACTGGGAACTCCGGCATGCCGTTGGCCCGGGGAAGGGAGTCCCAGATACCCGGGACCCGTGGAGCCCGTCATGGGCACTCTGACCAGCCGTTGTCCCGGGGAAGGGAGCCCCGGACGCCCGGGACTCGTGGAGCCCGTCCTGGGCACTCTGGCATGCCGTTGGCCCGGGGAAGGGAGCCCCGGACGCCCGGGGCCCGTGGAGCCCATCCTGGGCACTTTGACATGCCGTTGGCCTGGGAAAGGGAGCCCCGGACGCCCGGGGGGAGGACTGCCAGGGACCCGTGGAGCCCGTCCTGGGCACTTTGACCTGCCGTTGGCCTGGAGATGGAAGCCCCGGACGCCCGGGGGAGGACTGCCCGGGACCCATGGAGCCCGTGCCGGGTACTTTGCCATGCTGTTGTCCTCCTGGAGATGGGGGCCCTGGACGCCCGGGTGAGGACTGCCCGGGACGTATGGAGCCCGTCCCGGGCACTTTTCCATGCCGTCGGGCTGGATGGAGCCCCGGGCGCCCGGGGGACGAATGCCGGGGACGCATGGAGCCCGTCCTGGCCACTTTTCCATGCCGTCGGGCTGGATGGAGCCCCGGGCACCCGGGGGATGAATGCCGGGGACGCATGGAGCCCGTCCTGGGCACTTTTCCATGCCGTCGGGCTGGATGGAGCCCCGGGCAAATGCCCGGGACGCATGGAGCCCGTCCCGGGCACTCTGACATGCCGTCAGCCTGGAGCACCCCGACACCCAGGGGAGGACCCCCCTGAAAACCATGGAGCCCGACCCGGGCACTCTGCCATGCCGTCAGCCTGGATGGAGCCCCGGACGCCCGGGGGACGACTGCCCAAGAGCCCGGGGGAGGAATGCCCGGGACACATGGAGCCCGTCCCGGGCACTCTGCCATGCCGTCGGCCTGGATGGAGCCCCGGACGCCCGGGGGACGACTGCCCAAGAGCCATGGAGCCCGTCCTGGGCAATTTGACATGCAGTTGGCCTGGAGGAAGGAAGCCCCGGGTTGCCTAGGGAGGTGTTGCCCAGGCATAGCCTATCTGGTCCCCATGGCAGAGAACCACCAGCCCTGGAGGGGTGTCCGGGCGTACCCTGTCCCTAGTAATCCGGAGGGAAAATACCCCCCTTTCTTGCAATCTGTGCACGCGAGGTGACAGAGGGGACCCAAGGC
>NC_136069.1:829686986-829731986 GCF_964261635.1 Lissotriton helveticus
GGTTCTGAGCTGGGATGGTGCAATGAGCTAAAAAACGGTGATGGATTAAAACCATGATCTATTGACTTGGTAAGAGTATTCTGCATCATTCAGAAACTCTGTCCATCACCACCCCCCTTTTCCAAAATCGGTTTTATCCACACTATGTGTGGGAGGGTATACTCAGACGTGAGTCCCTTGCTCATTGCACCATCAGGATTCAAGCAAGCCGGGCCGAAGAAGGCTGTGATGCCAGAAACCCGGAAGCTTGTTTCCTTCCCAGTATAAGAATTGGCTTGGTAGTTTGGTTTGCCCTGTTCCCATCATGCACTGGGACAGGAACGGACTAATTTGCATATAGCCAGGTTCTGAGCTGGGATGGTGCAATGAGCTAAAAAACGGTGATGGATTTAAACCATGATCTATTGACTTGGTAAGAGTATTCTGCATCATTCAGAAACTCTGTCCATCACCACCCCCCTTTTCCAAAATATATTGTCTTGGCTGCAATGTTGAGAGTTGCTGTTTTGCATGAAATTGTCCAGGCCATGAAGATGGGTTCATGCAGTCTTGTTCCAAGAAAGTGAATTCTCTTAAAAACAATAACATAATTGGCATGTGGATGTATCTGTTGATTCACAGACCTCACTTTCAAAAGAGCCTTGCATTCGGTTCAATGCTCAACCAGAACAAGCATTAACTTTGAGAATTGTTGGCACCAACAGGCCTCTTATGTTAGTGGAGTGCTTCTGGTTTTTAAGTGCTGAGGCCTGGGCTCAATTCCTAGATGATCCTTGTGAGAAGTTGGCCTGGTATATGATGCTCACTAGTTCTAGTGATCACCTTGTACCCTGCCAAGCAACCCTTATGGTGGAGGTTGTAAAGTCAACCTTATAGACAAGCTATCCTAGGGGTAGCATGGACTAAGCAGTCTTAGGCTAAACTCTGTAAAGGCATGTGAAGCAAGCTGTTTTACCATACACAATCCCCTTGAATACCAAATGAAAGGACACCACACAGATATATATTGAAAATATATATAGATTTATTTCTACAAATATCCCCTATACACTTTATGAGCACAGAAGCAAATGCGTTAAAACAAAACACAGTTTAAATATACAAAAGTTGCACAATTTGGATGAGCCCTAGGGGCCACCTAAACCATATACTAAAATAGTGGTATAAGAAGCACTATGGGGAAAGTGAAGAGGCCTAGGGCCTGGGGAATCGCTGGAGCAGTTCGAGACTAGCAGTGATGAAGTCGGGAAAGGCCCGCGGGACTCGGGTGCAGTGCTCAAAGTGCACGCATGCACCAATGTTAAGTCAATGGTGCGTAAAAGTTACAAAGTTAGTGTTTTAAGAACCTTCCGATGGACCTACAAGGATAAAACTTTAGACACAGGCACTAGAGGTGTACACCAGTGTGGGAACACCGGCGTTGCTGAGTTACCTCACCCACAGGAAGCGGGTGCACAGGTGCGAAGTAGTGTCGGGTTTCGTCACGCAGGTCGATGGTGCTTGGAGTTGAAGATGCTGCAGGCGGGTCGTCAAGAAGAGTTCCGGTGGATCTAAGGGTGGATCTGAAGAGGTGAAGACCTGAAAGCAGAGGGGACAGTGTTCAAAGTCACTAGCCAGTGACTACCGTGGAACCAGAAAGGAACCAGGCGATGTCGGGTGCAAGCAGGTGAAAAGGTGAAGATTGTCTCTGCAGCCACGTGGACACGAAGAGGTCAAGGACGTCCAGGAGTCGATCACGAGCTGTCCCAAGTAGGCTCTCGCTGATGGCGGTGTCGGCAACTTGATTGGAGCAAACAGGCCTTGGCTAAAGCAAGCCACGCAGGAAGTGATTCAAGCTTCTCACTCGGACCAGCAAGGTCAGAGCGGGTGCTCCTTTTCAGGGGAGCAAGGGCCAGTGTGGAGCAACTAGACCAGCGGTGTAAATCGCAGGTTTCGTTGCCAAGATGGCCACTAGCCACGTGGCAAGTGGCCGGGATGGCGCGTCGAGTGGCACAGTGCAAAAGGGCCCCACGCAGATCGTGGAGATGCTGGGGGGCTGATCTTCGGTGCAAGGCTGCTCGAGGTTGCGGCTTCTCAAACCCCAAAGCACAGCATCGAGGGTGCCTCGGGTGCTGCGCAGTCAGCTTCTAGGGGGTCTTTCAAGAGGTCCGGTCCCACGTCTCTCGGTGCCTCCACGGGTCCCTTCTTTGAAGGGACTGTGGATCGGGCTGTGAGATGTCTGGGAGTCTGGGTCTTGTCAGGCTCTGGGCTCAGGCTCCGGCGGGAGGCAGCGGCAAAGCAGACATTGAGTTGCTGGTTGGTGCCTGTATTCACAGGGTGGTCACTCCTTGGCCACAAGGGAGATTCTCTTCAGTCTTCTGTGCAGCAGAATGTTGAAGTCCGGTTTCTTCTGTATTTCAAGTCAAGTTCAGGATGATCTGAAGTCTCAGGACACAGCTCCTACTCTTATTCCAAATCTAGGGGCCGGATCACCTGCTAGGTCCCACCTCTGGGTGGGACCAGGAAGGGGGGCGGTTACACCCCCTTTCCTTTGTCCAGCTTCGCGCCAGGACTGGGGCTGGAAAGCCCCAGCACCGGTTTGAACTGGCCTATGCACGGGGACACCTTGTGTGCCCCAGGCATGTCTGATTCTATTCAGCCCTGTCCTACCCAATACACAAAATCCTGTCTGGGGTGGTGCTAGCACCTCCCGAGGCAGGAAACCCTTTGTCCAAGCTGTCCTCGCTGGAAGGACTCCCAGCAACAGGAGGTCAGACTTGTGTCTGTGGTGGCAGCATCCATTTTGTGATGCGGAGGCTCTGTTTAACGGGGTTCAGGTTAGGTACATGTCGTGTCCCTCTAGAAGGGTGGAATGCTACCCCCGTCGCCAGAACTGGCGAGGGGGTAGTAGTCCAATTCGTATGACACCTTACTCGACATGTTTTGATAAAGCCAAACCCAAGATAGCATTTAACCGCGAGGATTATAATGCACTTAAGAGTATATGGTATGGCAGTATCATGGAACAGCTAAAGGACATGGTTCCGAAAGCTGCAGACAGGCTCAGCTCATGCCAGAGCACCATCTCACATATTTCCAAGCACTCTGCCTCCAGGATTGATGAGGCCTTCCATAGGAGTGGCTGATAGGAACATATGGGTCCTTTTTAGGTTAGGTATAGGCATACTACACCTAAGTAAGGGGTGGTTACACCGACTTACCCCAGCTGAGTGATCAGCCAGTTGTGTCAAATATGGAGGCCAGGCCAGGGGTGGCACAATACGTGCTGCAGCCCCTGGTAGGCCTTGGAAGCACCTATGCCCTGGGTACCTGGGTACACTGTTACAGGGGCCAATAAGGTGAACCAGTTCCAATTTCGTAATGCACCTAAAGTGCATTGGCATCAATTTAGAGAGAGAACAGCAGGCTGTGGGTCTGATTAGCAGGCCCACAGCCACATTAGGTCATAAACCAGTGAAGCAGAAAGCAAAAATTTGGGGTGACCATAGGATAGCAGACCCTACTCTCCCACACAACCCCCCGCCCCCCAAACGCAGGGACATTAGACTAACCTTGACCAGTTGTGTCTTCATGTTCTAAGTGGAAGTACCTGGAGAGACCATCTGCATTACCATGGTCAGTCCCTGGGCGGTGCTCCACTGTAAAGTCCATCCCCTGTAGGGAAATGGACCACCTGAGCAGTTTGGGGTTTTCACCCTTCATCTGATTAAGCCATAAGAGGGGCTTATGGTCGGTCTGAATCTTGAAGTGAGTGCCAAACAAATATGGTCTCAACTTCTTCAGGGCCCACACCACAGCAAAGGCCTCCCTCTCAATGGCTGACCAACGTTTCTCTCTGGGGGTCAGCCTTCTGCTAATGAAAGCAATGGGCTGGTCTTGACCATCTACATTAAGTTGTGAAAGCACAGCTCCCACTCCCAACTCAGAAGCATCTGTTTGGACAATAAACTCTCTTGAGTAGTCAGGACTCTTCAGGATAGGTGCAGAGCACATGGCCTTCTTCAGGTCATCAAATGCCTTTTGACAGCTTACTGTCCACTGAAACTTTTTGGGCATCTTCTTGGATGTCAGATCATTAAGAGGAGTCACAATGGACCCATAGTTCTTAACAAACTTCCTGTAGTACCCAGTCAGGCCCAAGAAAGCTCTGACCTGAGTCTGGGTAGTTGGAGGAGTCCAGTCCTTTATGGTCTGAATGTTACTCTCCAGTGGTTGAACTTGGCCTCCACCCACAAGGTGGCCCAAGTACACAACCTTACTCTGCCCTATCTGGCACTTGGTTGCCTTGATAGTGAGGCCTGCCTTTTGCAGAGCCTCTAGCACTTCCTTCAGGTGGACCAGGTGATCCTCCCAGGTGGAGCTAAAGACAGCAATATCATCCAGATATGCTGCGCAAAAGTCATCCAGCCCAGTAAGGACTTGATTCACCAACCTTTGGAAGGTGGCAGGTGCATTTTTCAAACCAAAGGGCATCACCACAAATTGATAATGCCCACTGGGGGTAGAAAATGCTGTCTTGGCTTTAGACTCCTCAGCTAACCTGATTTGCCAGTAGCCAGCTGTCAAGTCAAATGTGCTCAAAGACTTGGCAGAAGCCAATTTGTCTATGAGCTCATCTGTCCTTGGAATAGGGTGTGCATCTGTCCTGGTGACAGCATTGAGTCCTCTGTAATCCACACAGAACCTCATCTCTCTCTTTCCATCTTTGGTGTGAGGTTTGGGGACCAGAACCACTGAAGGCTCAATGACACCTAATTCCAGCATCTTTTGCACCGCAGTCTTGATACAGTCTCTGACATGGTCAGGCTGCCTGTAAATGTTGTTCTTTACAGGAAGACTATCACCAGTGTCCACCACATGGGTACACCAGTTAGTCTGACTGGGTGTCAGGGAGAACATATGTTGATATGACTGCAAAACCTGTCTACAGTCATGTTGCTGATGTTCAGTGAGGCTGCCATCTAAGGCCACACCATCAACTGAGCCATCCTCAGGGTTCTGAGTCAGCAGGTCTGGGAGAGGGTCACTCTCTTCCTCCTGCCCCTCATCTGTAGCCATGAGCAAGCCCATGTCTGCCCTGTCAACATATGCTTTCAGCCTGTTAACATGGAGCACCCTGTGGGGGCTCCTGGGAGTTCCTAGGTCCACCAAGTAGGTAACCTCTCCCTTCTTTTCAATGATAGTATGGGGTCCAGACCATTTGTCTTGGAGTGCTGCTGGGGCCACTGGCTCCAACACCCATACTTTCTGTCCAGGCTGGTACTCAGTCAAGACAGCCTTTTGGTCATGCCAGGCTTTCTGTAATTCCTGGCTAGCCTCAAGGTTTTTGGATGCCTTCTCCATATACTCAGCCATCCTGGAGCGGAGACCAAGTACATAGCCCACTATGTCTTGCTTGGGCTTTTTGAGAGGTAACTCCCATCCTTCCCTCACCAGACATAGGGGTCCTCTTACACGGTGCCCAAACAACAATTCAAAGGGGCTGAAACCAACCCCCTTTTGTGGGACCTCTCTGTAAGCAAACAGAAGGCAGGGCAGAAGGATATCCCATCTTCGCCTGAGCTTTTCAGGTAATCCTTTGATCATGCCCTTCAGGGTCTTGTTGAACCTTTCAACAAGCCCATTGCATTGTGGATGATAGGGAGTGGTGAACTTGTAGTTGACACCACATTCCTTCCACATAGCTGTTAAGTATCCTGACATGAAGTTGGCACCTCTATCAGATACTACCTCCTTAGGAAACCCCACTCTGGAGAAAACTCCAAGTAAGGCCCTGGCCACAACAGGAGCTGTTGTGGTCCTAAGTGGAATTGCCTCTGGGTACCTGGTGGCGTTGTCCACCACCACCAGTATGAATCTGTGCCCAGATGCTGTAGGGGGATCCATTGTACCAACAATGTCAATCCCCACTCTTTCAAAGGGCACCCTCACCACAGGTAGTGGTATCAGGGGGGTCTTTGTGGTACCACCTGCTTTGCCACTTGCTTGGCAGGTTACACAGGAGCGACAAAACTCCTTTGTATCTTCTGACATGTGAGGCCAGTGAAAGTGACAGACAAGTCTGTCCCATGTTTTGTTCTGGCCTAGGTGTCCTGCTAAGGGAATATCGTGTGCCAAGGTAAGAAGGAAGCCCCTAAATTGCAGAGGTATGACCAACCTCCTGGTTGTACCAGGCTTGGGGTCTCTACCCTCTGAATAAAGGAGCCCATCATCCCAATAAACTTTATGGGTACCTTGAGCATTCCCAGCAGCCTCAGCAGCAGCCTGCTGTCTGAGGGGTTCAAGAGAAGGACAGGATAACTGAGCCTGCCCCAAGTCTGCCCTAGAAGGCCCCCCTGTCCCCAGAAACTCAACCTGATCAGGTTCAAGCTCTATAGGGACAGTTCCTTTAGGGGTCTCAAGATCATCTTCCTGTGAAGGCTGATCCTCACTTGTAGGCATTTGGGAAGGCACAGCCTTTACCCTCCTGTTCCTTGTCTTGGGAGATACTTGGTCCATTGTTCCAGGATCCAAGACCTGAGGTTCAGAGAGGCACTTTTTGGCCTGTGACCTGGTCACAGCAAGGACATGTGATGATATCCCTAACATCTCTGCATGAGTCCTGTACTCAACTTCTGACCATAGAGAGCTCTCCAGGTCATTGCCCAACACACATTCTACTGGGAGATCAGCACTAACCACAACTCGTTTTAGGCCAGTTACCCCTCCCCAGGAAAAGTTAACAATTGCCACACTATGTGTAGTAGTGACATTGCTGGCATTGGTCACCAGGTAATTATCACCTGGAATGTACTGTCCAGGGTCCACAAAGCTAGGCGTCACCATAGTGACACTGGCACATGTGTCCCTGTATGCTTGAGCCACTTTTTCATTAATCAAAGGTGTCTGTCTGTACTTGCCCAGATTATTGGGACTGACAGTAGGGGAAAAATCAATCTCCCCATCACAAATCAGAACAGCCTGTGTGGGGATTCTGACTAGGCCAGAATCTCCCTCAGTTCCCAAGGTGATACCCACTACCCCCTTTGTCTGTGGACCAACACTGCTAACTGTACTAGAGGGTGCAGGTGCCTTAGGGGCTGCAGTGTTGGGGGCTCCACCCTTTTTACAATCACTTGTCCAGTGAGTGGTGTTTTTGCAAAAGCTACCCCAGGGTTTTCTTTGACCTTCTTTCTTCTTCTTCTTGGAAGTTTGGGACCCACCCTCAGTATTAGTTTGGGGCCCTGTTGAAGACTTCTGGTCTTTAGCTTTCTGCTCCCCACCCTTCTGGTCTGTTTTCTTTTGGTCACCACCCTGGTTCTGGTTCTTTTGCTTAACTCTGGTTCTAACCCATTTGTCTGCCCTCTTTCCCAATTCTTGGGGAGAGGTCAGATCTGAGTCAACCAAATGTTGATGCAACTGCTAGTTCTGACAGTTATTTAAAATCTGTTCTCTCATAAGCAAATTGTACAATCCTTCATAGTCTGTAACCTTACTTCCCAGCAACCAGCCCTCCAGAGCCTTAGTGGCACATTCAACAAATTCAGACCAGTCCTGAGTCTGTGTCTTCTGGGTATCTCTGAACATTAACCTGTACTGTTCAGTGGTTAAGCCTAACCCATCAATCAGAGCACTCTTCAGGACCAGGTAGTTTCTAGAATCCCCATCACTAACTGTGAGGAGTCTGTCTCGGCCTCTACCTTCAAAGGAGAGCCACAAGATTGCTGCCCACTGATCCTGTGGGACCTGCTGTACTTTGCAGGCTCTCTCAAGTACAGTCATCCATCTGTGGATATCATCCCCAACTTTGTAGGGGGGCACAATCTTACTCAGGTTTCTATTGTCATAGGACCTGTCTTTATCCTTAGGGATAGTGCTGCCACCAGTGGATCCTAATCCACTCTCTCTAGGCTGCCTTGCTCTAGCAAGTTTCTCTTTGGCCAGGGCAACTTCTAATTCTTGCTTCTGGATCCTAAGTTCAGCCTCTCTCATTTTGGCCTCATGTTCCCTTCTCTGAGGGCTAGTCAACTCCCTTCTAGAGTGACCATGAGAACCTCTAGAAGCATGGGAGGTATTGGATTCGCCTGAGTGATTCCTCCTCCTCCTGGGCTCCTGGTTAAGTCCATTTGGGGGTCTGAATGGGTTGGACCCACCTTCAGTCCCAAATAAGCTTAAGTTAGCCTGGTTAAGCCTGCTGACTAACACCTGGCTATTTCTCTCTTCATCAGACCCACTTTCTTCCTCCTCTTCCTCATCCTCAGGCTGAGTATCTCCAGTGTTCTGGTTCTCCTCATCTAGCTGGACGACAGGGGCAGGGGCATCAGTGTTTTCTTCTTCAGAAGGAGAGCCTCCATCTCCAGTCCCTGAGGGGCCTGGTTTGGAGTTCTTTAGAGCTTCAGACTGGTCTAAAAGCTCTCTGAGGTGATCTGCTGTAGGGGTAGGACCCGTTTTGATTCCTCTCATGGAACACAGCTGCCTCAGTTCCTTAAAAGGAAAGATAGCAAATTTGGATGGTGCCCTTGAAGGGTCACTCTCAACAGAGATAGGTCCAGTGGATCCCTCTGCTCCAGACATTGCTCTAGTGTGGTGGATATTTTGCAATCTACCTACACTTGTGTTTTCCTACAAAACCTATCTAGTAGTTGTAGTCAGGGTGTGCTACTCCCTATCCTCTACAACAACTAAGTTCAGTAGAACTTAAGTATACTAGTCTTGGTTTAGTGTACCTATCAGGTACCTGTATGATCTTTCAAATGATACTCTCAAAGATTGTAATGGTAAAACAACAGCAAGCTCAAATCCCAATCGGCTTCTCACCAATGTGAGAAGTTGGCCTGGTATATGATGCTCACTAGTTCTAGTGATCACCTTGTACCATGCCAAGCAACCCTTATGGTGGAGGTTGTAAAGTCAACCTTATAGACAAGCTATCCTAGGGGTAGCATGGACTAAGCAGTCTTAGGCTAAACTCTGTAAAGGCATGTGAAGCAAGCTGTTTTACCATACACAATCCCCTTGAATACCAAATGAAAGGACACCACACAGATATATATTGAAAATATATATAGATTTATTTCTACAAATATCCCCTATACACTTTATGAGCACAGAAGTAAATCCGTTAAAACAAAACACAGTTTAAATATACAAAAGTTGCACAATTTGGATGAGCCCTAGGGGCCACCTAAACCATATACTAAAATAGTGGTATAAGAAGCACTATGGGGAAAGTGAAGAGGCCTAGGGCCTGGGGAATCGCTGGAGCAGTTCGGGACTAGCAGTGATGAAGTCAAGAAAGGCCCGCGGGACTCGGGTGCAGTGCTCAAAGTGCACGCATGCACCAATGTTAAGTCAATGGTGCGTAAAAGTTACAAAGTTAGTGTTTTAAGAACCTTCCGATGGACCTACAAGGATAAAACTTTAGACACAGGCACTAGAGGTGTACACCAGTGTGGGAACACCGGCGTTGCTGAGTTACCTCACCCACAGGAAGCGGGTGCACAGGTGCGAAGTAGTGTCGGGTTTCGTCACGCAGGTCGATGGTGCTTGGAGTTGAAGATGCTGCAGGCGGGTCGTCAAGAAGAGTTCCAGTGGATCTAAGGGTGGATCTGAAGAGGTGAAGACCTGAAAGCAGAGGGGATAGTGTTCAAAGTCACTAGCCAGTGACTACCGTGGAACCAGAAAGGAACCAGGCGATGTCGGGTGCAAGCAGGTGAAAAGGTGAAGATTGTCTCTGCAGCCACGTGGACACGAAGAGGTCAAGGACGTCCAGGAGTCGATCACGAGCTGTCCCAAGTAGGCTCTCGCTGGTGGCGGTGGCGGCAACTTGATTGGAGTAAACAGGCCTTGGCTAAAGCAAGCCACGCAGGAATCGATGCAAGCTTCTCACTCGGACCAGCAAGGTCAGAGCGGGTGCTCCTTTTCAGGGGAGCAAGGGCCAGTCTAGATCAACCAGACCAGTGGTGTAAATCGTAGGTTTCCTTGCCAAGATGGCCACTAGCCACGTGGCAAGTGGCCGGGATGGCGCGTCGAGTGGCACAGTGCAAAAGGGCCCCACGCAGATCGTGGAGATGCTGGGGGGCTGATCTTCGGTGCAAGGCTGCTCGAGGTTGGGGCTTCTCAAACCCCAAAGCACAGCATCGAGGGTGCCTCGGGTGCTGCGCAGTCAGCTTCTAGGGGGTCTTTCAAGAGGTCCGGTCCCACGTCTCTCGGTGCCTCCACGGGTCCCTTCTTTGAAGGGACTGTGGATCGGGCTGTGAGATGTCTGGGAGTCTGGGTCTTGTCAGGCTCTGGGCTCGGGCTCCGGCGGGAGGCAGCGGCAAAGCAGACATTGAGTTGCTGGTTGGTGCCTGTATTCACAGGGTCGTCACTCCTTGGCCACAAGGGAGATTCGCTTCAGTCTTCTGTGCAGCAGAATGTTGAAGTCCGGTTTCTTCTGTATTTCAAGTCGAGTTCAGGATGATCTGAAGTCTCAGGACACAGCTCCTACTCTTATTCCAAATCTAAGGGCCGGATCACCTGCTAGGTCCCACCTCTGGGTGGGACCAGGAAGGGGGGCGGTTACACCCCCTTTCCTTTGTCCAGCTTCGCGCCAGGACTGGGGCTGGAAAGCCCCAGCACCGGTTTGAACTGGCCTATGCACGGGGACACCTTGTGTACCCCAGGCATGTCTGATTCTATTCAGCCCTGTCCTACCCAATACACAAAATCCTGTCTGGGGTGGTGCTAGCACCTCCCGAGGCAGGAAACCCTTTGTCCAAGCTGCCCTCGCTGGAAGGACTCCCAGCAACAGGAGGTCAGACTTGTGTCTGTGGTGGCAGCATCCATTTTGTGATGCGGAGGCTCTGTTTAACTTTAACCGGGGTTCAGGTTAGGTACATGTCCTGTCCCTGTAGAAGGGTGGAATGCTACCCCCGTCGCCAGAACTGGCGAGGGGGTAGTATTCCAATTCGTATGACACCTTACTCAACATGTTTTGATAAAGCTAAACCCAAGATAGCATTTAACCGCGAGGATTATAATGCACTTAAGAGTATATGGTATGGCAGTATCATGGAACAGCTAAAGGACATGGTTCCAAAAGCTGCAGACAGGCTCAGCTCATGCCAGAGCACCATCTCACATATTTCCAAGCACTCTGCCTCCAGGATTGATGAGGCCTTCCATAGGAGTGGCTGATAGGAACATATGTGTCCTTTTTAGGTTAGGTATAGGCATACTACACCTAAGTAAGGGGTGGTTACACCGACTTACCCCAGCTGAGTGATCAGCCAGTTGTGTCAAATATGGAGGCCAGGCCAGGGGTGGCACAATACGTGCTGCGGCCCCTGGTAGGCCTTGGAAGCACCTATGCCCTGGGTACCTGGGTACACTGTTACAGGGGCCAATAAGGTGAACCAGTTCCAATTTCGTAATGCACCTAAAGTGCATTGGCATCAATTTAGAGAGAGAACAGCAGGCTGTGGGTCTGATTAGCAGGCCCACAGCCACATTAAGTCATAAACCAGTGAAGCAAAAAGCAAAAATTTGGGGTGACCATAGGATAGCAGACCCTACTCTCCTACAATCCTTCTCAAGGTGATGATACAAATGCATCATCGCCTTTACGTTTAATGTCAGAATTGTTTATTTCCATTTGGTGGTGTATGAATGCTTTCGACAGTATGGGGATTTTTTCTAGCCTTGCATGAATAAAAGCATATCACTCCTCTTTATGTATTTTTCTAATACATTTATATTTGCATCTCCTCTCCTAGCATGCATTTTTGACTATCTTACAGGCTGAATATAATAAGTATCAATTCAGGGGCGCTTTTTCTTCTCAAATCACAACTGTTCTATCACGACATTGATAAGCAATCTGCATCTGCTTCTGTTGTGTATTGGTTATCATATTTACCTGACGTGTGAAAGTCCCATGTTTGACAGTGCACGTTAACAAACAAACCAATGATTTTTATTAAAAGTTGTCTTGTGTTTTGATTACCTTGCATCAGCCAAAAAGTGCCAGAGAATACTTCATTTGCAGTCACTTGAAAAGTAGGGATTCTCAAATAAATGGCAAGAGGGTGAAACAAATCCAAAGAAATGCATGGCATATCTATGTGTACGTGTATGCATGTATCCATATATAAAGATAGATAGATAGATAGATAGATAGATAGATAGATAGATAGATAGATAGATAGATAGATAGATAGATAGATAGATAGATAGATAGATAGATAGGTAGGTAGATAGATAAATAGATAGATGGATGGATGGATGGATGGATGGATGGATGGATGCATAGACGGATAGACAGACAGACAGACAGACAGACAGACAGACAGACAGACAGATAGATAGATAGATAGATAGATAGATAGATAGATAGATAGATAGATAGATAGATAGATAGATAGATAGATAGATAGATAGATAGATAGATAGATAGATAGATATAGGGAGAGAGAGAGCATTAATATAAAGAGAGACTTTATTTTCAATCAAGCGGTCTTTTCTTTCCTTTAAGAGCAGAATGTTCTGATCATCAGCGCACCAGAATGTAGTGCTTGGTTGGCAAGCATCACATATTGTGATGTGTTAGCTAAGAGTTCCATGTCCTTCAGACTCATATATTCCTCTGTAGTTATACCTTGGTGATTCAACAAAACATGGCATCATAAGCAGCATTCTACTGCCACAGACTGGACAGAGAAACCATTTAGAAATTCCCTGAAAAAGAAAAAAAGCATACTTCGGCAGAGCTTTGTGGACAGGAAGGACATTAGAGCAAGTGAGGAATAAGCACTGCTTTTGTTAATTTACATAGGCAGAAAAGAGACTGCTGGGAAAAGCCTGAAATTAAAGGCACAGAAAATGCCTGCTTCTGGAGAGAACACTAAGAAGGGTTGAAAGTTTTTCCTCTGACCCTGGCCCCTCTTACACGGAATTCTATGATAGTCAGCAGGACCCACCCTAAAAAGGAAGGGACAGCCATTTGGACCCTTTCCACCTTTTCTATATCGAGCCTGATCGAGCGCTGATTGAGCGGATAAGCACATGTACTTCTCATTTTGGGAAGGTATTGCTAAGCTTGCTACCAGCAGCTCAGTTATGTTATGATGTTAGAGGCTATGCAAGGAATGCTTTAGTCCTGCATTAGGCAGTTTTTATTGCTTCTTGCATTCAAGAGATAGATAATTAGCCAGAATCTGTGGCCCAGCTATTCACCTTGGCATTCCGTTTTGCACAAAGGGAATAAGTATTTGAGAGAAAAGGCAAAATGTGTTTCTTATGTTGTTATGAACAGCTTTTTATTCTTTCTCTTTAGGCTCTAGCCAATGCAGAAATATATAAATAACTGCTGACTTCCTGTAAGACGTGTCCAATGCTGAGACAAAATAAAAGGGGACACTTACAAATGATAGTGCTATCGTTTGAGAAAGGGTAAGTTGACACTGAATTTCATGTGTATTCACAGACCAAGCATGAAAAAGACCCCAGCATGATCTTCATTGCGGGCTTAGAGCTGGTATTACCTTTTCAGAGGTGAGGGCCTTTCGATGGCTCGTTGGTCTAGGGGTATGATTCTCGCTTTGGGTGCAAGAAGTCACGGGTTCAAATCCCAGACGAGCCCTTTCATTGGTGCTCTTTTAAAGTAATTTTGAAGTATGCATTTCAAAGCCAATATCAATTTTCTCTTTGCAGTAGTGGATGAATGTTTCCTAGAGTCTCATGCTTTTAACCTTGCCCTGCCTGAGGAATATATGATTTTACAACGCTTACCTGTACCACGCATGGCTTTACCACGTGAATTTTACTTCGCATGTGTCTTTACCACGCAGCAATTCATAACGCAGGATTCTACTCCGCAAATTTTACGTTAACTAACCTCTTACGTCCCTTCTAAATTTACATAATGATACTGATAGGCTACAAAAAATTATTTCAAAACTGACTAACAAAGCAAAATATCGATGTTTATTACATACCAATACTACATATTATCTTTTTCTAAAAGCATTTTTAATTTACAATGCGTTTTAATTATATATGTATATGTATAAACATTGGATCCTTATCTCACCTCTCCACTGCCCTTCACGGAAACGAACATTAAAAACAAAAAAATAGAGATAGGACTACTATTATGACGTACACGGCACGTCGCTGGGGAGGCTCTTTTCTTGATCGTCAGAGGCACTTAATATCTTTTTTTGTCAGTTTTCTTCTTTTTTTTTAATCCGCTTGTTATTTTTTGGGGGGGAGACACCCCCCAGCCCCCCCAAACCCCCTGAGCCCCCCTTGTTTTTTATAGTTCCTTTTTAGGTTTTGCTTGGCAATGCGTACGAAGTACGCATGCGCTAGCAAAATCTAATGTTTTCCTCTGTGGAGTCGGGTATCCGCCCCCTCCTCCCATTGGCTAGCTCCATAAATGGAGGCTAGCCATTGGGAGCCGGATCTGTCCGTCAAGGCCGGACCAGATTCGGGGGCGTTCCCGAGATTTTTTCCCTTCTCCGCCTCTGCGATGTCGTCATCGCGGCGGTGGGCGGAGTTACGTTTTTTAAAAAAATTTGTTTGTTTTCCCCATTACGCGGCCGACCGCCGCCGGAGGAAGTCGAGGTGAGTGCCTATCTTGCCGTTCTTTCCCCCCTCCCGCTGACCGTGTGCCTCCCCGTAACACCCTCCCGCTGTCCGTGTGTCTGTCCGCCCCCCTCCCACTGTCCCCGTTCCCGTCCCCCCCCCTCCCGCTGTCCGTGCTTTTCAAGCGTCAAGTCGACAAACGGGGTCTGAAACGTTAGTGGGGTGTGAGAGAAATCCTTTATTAGGCAACTGAACTACAGTTTTCCCTCTGACATTTAGCACGATTGTTATGCCGAATTAGCAACAATGATCCAATTGCGTGACGCCAGCACCTAAAACACGATGACTTGTGTAGGAAAACGAGACAATCCGTTTGCGGTAACTTGACGAGCTTACTGTGCCTCCGGGATTTTCTTTTCACGCACATTAAACTCGCACCGTTTCCATGTGCCTGTTACATAAACTCTTATCTGTCAGTATCCTCTGCTGAAGGCTTAAGACTTCAGTTTATGGCAGGTGATAGAATTGAGGTATTCACGGCTTACCTCCTGAATTGTTTGCAAATCACACGTTGAGTCAAAGTAAACTCTTTTTGTGGTTAATCAACAGAGTAAATGCCCTTCGTCGTGCTTAGCTGCTCTGCCACCCTCACCCAAGCAGAGGTCCGATTCCTGCAGTGTCTAGCGCACCTAAGGTCACTTTAAGTGTACAGGAAACCAATCAGCTGATTTTGTTCCTCAGATCGAAGCAGCAAGAGATGTGACTCGAGCTCCAGGAATCACAAGCGTGGATAGATGGTGGGAACACAGCTATCGTCATCAGCCCACCGGCTTCATGAGACTGAAGCGAACACTCAGAAATACTTCACTTCTGCGTCAGTCTGTCCTTTGGTAATTAAAGAGCACGGCGACCTCTGCGGGCGCCCAGAGTATATGTAGAGAGCGAAAGAAGGTGAGCGAAAACCAGTGGGTAAGGGAAGTCCAGACAGCAGCCTGGCAGGGGCTGGGACAGGTCTTTCACGTGCTCTTAAGAGCTCTGCCGGACCAGCGCCACCAGGGGAGGGTTGGCATTGGTGCACATGGACTGCCCTGCGGCCTTCTGCACCGTGGGGAGGTCGGTGTTTCTTGGCCGGCTGTGGGAAGCAGCTGCAGTGAAGGCGGACAGACCCCTACCTCTGCTCTCTTGCCTCACTCCTGGAGAATCTGAGACGACGGAAGCCTGAGCCCGCACTTACAATATGCTTAACACACATGGCTCTGCTGCTGTTTGATGCATACTTCTGACCCCTCTCTAATATGTATCGGATAGATGTGAACATTTGGCATCATCTACTTTATCATATAATGTATCTGCGGAGAAGCTAAAATATACCCACCGGGAAAGCGCTGGTAACACTGTCTCAAGCTCCTGATCTGGGCCGGGCCTCTGCGGTCTGATAGCAGCAGGGCAGCCGCCGCCTCCCGCTGTCCGTGCCTTTCCTGCCTTCCCTCCCGCTGTCTCAGGACAGCTCTTGTTCAATAAAGTCGTATGACATGCATGAAAGCTCCAATTGGCAGCCCACTCTGGATTAATTACCATTCAGGCTGTGGCTAGTTGTTACTAGGCCTACTTTAATTTTTGGGCCTGTCTATTCCTCCTTTTGTGTCGATCTCGGGGTCACAGTAGCCCCGGGCCGGTGGAGCTGTGCCCCTCACCTGCAGAATCAGCGGGTCACCGGTGTGGACGGAGTGCCCGTTTTTTTCTGCAACCCATCTCTCTGTTCAGGGCCCAGTCCCACGCGCCCCCCGCCACCCCTCCCCCCGCCCCCTCCCCGTACATGCTTCTCCTCTGTCATTTCAAACTCCTCCTTCCCTATTCCGCCCCTCTTCTTCTGGACCGTCTCCCGATTTAAGACTGCATCCCTCTCTGCTCTCTTTCCCTCCCTCTCTGCTCTCTTCCCCTCCCTCATATATGACATGCATGAAAGCTCCAATTGGCAGCCCACTCTGGAATAATTACCATTCAGGCTGTGGCTAGTTGTTACTAGGCCTACTTTAATTTTTGGGCCTGTCTATTCCTCCTTTTGTGTCGATCTCGGGGTCACAGTAGCCCCCGGGCCGGTGGAGCTGTGCCCCTCACCTGCAGAATCAGCGGGTCACCGGTGTGGACGGAGTGCCCTTTTTTTCTGCAACCCATCTCTCTGTTCAGGGCCCAGTCCCACGCGCCCCCCCCCTCCCGCCCCCTCCCCGTACATGCTTCTCCTCTGTCATTTCAAACTCCTCCTTCCCTATTCCGCCCCTCTTCTTCTGCACCGTCTCCCGATTTAAGACTGCATCCCTCTCTGCTCTCTTTCCCTCCCTCTCTGCTCTCTTCCCCTCCCTCATATATTCTCGATCGCGGTGGTAACATGTCTTTCACTGGGACCACGCTTAAACTATTGTCTGTCAATGCTTGATTTTTTTTTTCTGTATATGGAATGTTTCCGGATGGCATAATTTGAATGTTTCCGGCAAACATCTTGGGCTTTATCCACTTTACTGAGTCACTTGAGGCTTCCTTCAAAACATGCATACTCCACCCACTGCCCCAGGGAAAATGGTGGTAATTATTTTGTTTACTAAATGACACTGACGTATTTCCCAAGAAAAAGGCTCACATCAGTTAGACGCTGCCGAAAAGAATTATTATGAAATAAGACGGATATGAAGCCTTCTGTACTTAAATTTAAAATAAATGAATAATGTGAGTTGGATGTATCCATGCAGCGACTGTAAAATGAACACTTCTTTTCCCTCTCCCTATTAGAGCTCTAACTGTGGTTGGATTAATGTGGGCGCTTTATATTTAAGGCTCCAGCTTCAACACTGAAGCCATGGGAGAACTTAATGGCCGTAAACACTTATTGTTTGTGCAATATATGGCCACACTGTTGCCTTTTCTTACAAGAAGGCGAATAGAGACATTTAAACACAGTGATGTCAAGAACGTTGTTCCATAGCCCAGCAGGAAATTAGCTTGTCTCAAAGTTGAGCGTGCAACCTTTAAGGTCACAGGTTAAAATCCTTTTGAAGTCAATTCATGTTTGCAAAGTATAAGAAGTGACTGCATGTAATGGGGTAGTAGAAGTAGTGTGTTTTTTCGGCATGAGGGGTTGATCGGATAATTGATTAATGTCCCCTCTCCCCCCTAACCCCCCCGCTCCTATGACTATATGAAAGGAATCGGTAACCAGAGCAATTAATAAATAGAAATCAGTAGCTCTCTCGGCCTATTGGGTTTGACTAAAGGTTTCATAATCAATACGCCACTTACTTTAGGCTTTCACAATGTGCTTCAACAGGATTTTCAAAAAACAGTCCCTGCCTTCAGACTCTGAAATAGAGGATTTCACAAGCAATAAGCTTCTGCCTACTGGGTTTATCAAGGTGTTCTCCACTGGCTATGTGCATTGACAACAGTTGTTTATATGACAGCAGGCAATTACAGAGTTAGTATTTACAATTCTTAAACGCTACTCACGCACAAGGGCTAGAAGCACAGGTCTTAGTTACTAGACAGCTGGGCTAGTATGCATAAGGACAAGGGTGCACAAAGGGTGACTTGTGCAAGACAACAGACAATTTTAGGGCACAGTTTTTAAAAAGTTTTGGAAAAAGGCATAGTACCCAGTGTGTCGTGGGCCCTAGTGCAAGGAAGGAATGGACCCCGCTGGCAGCAGCTTCAACGGTGAAAGATGGGGTTAATCAGGGTTGAATGCACCCTTTCCCCCCACCCACCCCCCAGTCCAGGTGCCACTGCACCTGGTACACAATTGGAAGCTACGTCCTTGGCTTTGGATAAAGGCCACCTTTTTTCCCACCGTGTCTGGAGACAAACTTTCTGTGGCCGCAGGATCTGGCACCGTCCAATGCATCACAAAATATTTGCACTTATAAGAACATTGGGTGCTGCTCGCTGTCAGCTGAACAGTCACACAAACAAGACCCCAGGGGTTCATCTTTTATTTCACTGCACACTAAACTCACTAAGGAGCTGTTTGCTTCCCTGCCCCCTGGCTGTGCTTGCTTCCCTGCCCCCTGGCTGTGCTTGCTTCCCTGCCCCCTTGCTGTGCTTGCTCTCCTGAGTGTGTGTGTGGCTTTGGGTGGGTGTGTGTGGCTTTGGGTGGGTGTGTGTGGCTTTGGGTGGGTGTGTGTGGCTTTGGGTGGGTGTGTGTGGCTTTGGGTGGGTGTGTGGCTTTGGGTGGGTGTGTGTGGCTTTGGATGGGTGTGTGTGGCTTTGGGTGGGTGTGTGTGGCTCTGGGTGGGCGTGTGTGGCTCTGGGTGGGTGTGTGTGGCTCTGGGTGGGTGTGTGTGGCTCTGGGTGGGTGTGTGTGGCTCTGGGTGTGTGTGTGGCTCTGGGTGGGTGTGTGTGTGTGTGTGGCTCTGGGTGGGTGGGTGTGTGTGTGTGTGTGGCTCTGTGTGTGTGTGTGGCTCTGGGTGGGTGTGTGTGTGTGGCTCTGGGTGGGTGTGTGTGTGTGGCTCTGGGTGGGTGTGTGTGTGTGGCTCTGGGTGGGTGTGTGTGTGGCTCTGGGTGGGTGTGTGTATGTGGCTCTGGGTGGGTGTGTGTATGTGGCTCTGGGTGGGTGTGTGTGTGGGGCTCTGGCTGGGTGTGTGTGTGGGGCTCTGGGTGGGTGTGTGTGGGGCTCTGGGTGGGTGTGTGTGTGTGGCTCTGGGTGTGTGTGTGTGTGTGGCTCTGTGTGTGTGTGTGTGTGTGGCTCTGGGTGTGTGTGTGTGTGTGTGTGTGGCTCTGGGTGTGTGTGTGGCTCTGGGTGTGTGGTAGTGTGTGTGTGGGTGGGGCTCTGTTGGTGTGTGTGGCTCTGGGTGTGTGGCTCTGTGTGTGTGGGTGGGGCTCTGTTGGTGTGTGTGGGTCTGTGTGTATGTGGGGGTCTGTGTGTTTTTGTGTGGCATTTGCCAGAGATTAAACTATTGGCATTGTAAATGACAATGCCATTTATTTATCTGTTTTCAAAACCAACACATAAATGAAAAATTTGTCATTTACAATGCCAATAGCTTAAACGTTTCAAAAGGCAAAACCATTGCATTGTAAATGCGTGTTTATTAATTATGAACGAGCAGGACGAGAGAACGAAGACTGGAAGGAAAGAACGTTGCGTGGTGAAGACGGTCGTGGAATGCACCCGCGTTGTAAAGACGTTTGCGTGGTAAGTGAATCGTACTAAACGTCATGCGTGGTAAAGACTTCGTAGTAAATGATGTTTCCCCTGCCTGAGCAAATAGGAAACATTTCTCTTTAAGCATTTTCCAAAAATGCTGTACTTGCAAGGCATATACAAGCGTTCATATAGGGCTGTCAAGCAGGTTGCATGAAAGAAATCTAAAACCAGATGCCCTTGGATTAGCCTGTTTTGAGCAGTTTCATCACAGAAGAATCAACTGTAGGTATCTGTTTCTGTAGTGTAGTGGTTATCATGTTCGCCTCACACGCGAAAGGTCCCGGGCAGAAACACTTGTTATATTGTCTTGGCTGCAATGTTGAGAGTTGCTGTTTTGCATGAAATTGTCCAGGCCCTGAAGATGGGTTCATGCAGTATCGTTCCAAGAAAGTGAATTCTCTTAAAAACAATAACATAATTGGCATGTGGATGTATCTGTTGATTCACAGACTTCACTTTCAAAAGAGCCCTGCATTCGGTTCAATGCTCAACCAGAACAAGCATTAACTTTGAGAATTGTTGGCACCAACAGGCCTCTTATGTTAGTGGAGTGTTTCTGGTTTTTAAGTGCTGAGGCCTGGGCTCAATTCCTAGATGATCCTTCTCAAGGTGATGATACAAATGCATCATCACCTTTATGTTTAATGTCAGAATTGTTTATTTCCATTTGGTGGTGTATGAATGCTTTCGACAGTATGGGGATTTTTTCTAGCCTTGCATGAATAAAAGCACATCACTCCTCTTTATGTATTTTTCTAATACATTTATATTTGCATCTCCTCTCCTAGCATGCATTTTTGACTATCTTACAGGCTGTATATAATAAGTATCTATTCTGGGGCCCTTCTTCTACTCAAATCACAACTGTTCTATCACGACATTGATAAGCAATCTGCATCTGCTTCTGTTGTGTACTGGTTATCATATTTACCTGACGTGTGAAAGTCCCATGTTTGACAGAGCACGTTAACAAAGAAACCAATGATTTTTATTAAAAGCTGTCATGTGTTTTGGTTACCTTGCATCAGCCAAAAAGTGCCAGAGATGACTTCATTTGCATTCACTTGAAAAGTAGGGATTCTCAAATAAATGGCAAGAGGTTGAATAAAATCCAAAGAAATGCATGACATATCTATGTGTATGTGTATGCATGTATTCGTATATAAAGATAGATAGATAGATAGATAGATAGATAGATAGATAGATAGATAGATAGATAGATAGATAGATAGATAGATAGATAGATAGATAGATAGATAGATAGATAGATAGATAGATAGATAGATAGATAGATAGATAGATAGATAGATAGATAGATAGATAGATGGATGGATGGATAAACGGATATATAGACAGACAGACAGATAGATAGGTAGGTAGATAGAAAGAAAGATTGATAGATAGATAGATAGATAGATAGATAGATAGATAGATAGATAGATAGATAGATAGATAGATAGATAGATAGATAGATAGATAGATAGATAGATAGATAGATAGATAGATAGATAGATAGATAGATAGATAGATAGATAGATGGAGAGAGAGAGCGATAATATAAACAAAGACTTTATTTTCAATCGAGCAGTCTTTTCTTTCCTTTAGGAGCAGAATGTTCGGATCATCAGAACACCAGAATGTCGTGCTTGGTTGGCAAGCATCACATATTGTGATGTGTTATCTAAGAGTTCCATGTCCTTCAGACTCATATATTCCTCTGTAGTTGTACCTTCGTGATTCAACAAAACATTGCATCATAAGCAGCATTCTACTGCCACAGACTGGACAGAGAAACCATTTAGAATTTCCCTGAAAAAGAAATAAAGCATACTTAGGCAGAGCTTTGTGGACAGGAAGGACATTAGAGCAAGTGAGGAATAAGCACTCCTTTTGTTAATTTACATAGGCAGAACAGAGACTGCTGGGAAAAGCCTGAAATTAAAGGCACAGAAAATGCCTGCTTGTGGAGAGAACACTAAGAAGGGTTGAAAGTTTTTCCTCTCACCCTGGCTACTCTTACAAGGAATCCTATGATAGTCAGCAGGACCCACCCTAAAGAGGAAGGGACAGCCATTTGGACCCTTTCCACCTTTTCTATATCTCGCCTGATCGAGACTCCTTGAGCGCTGGTTGAGTGGATAAGCACATGTACTTCTCGTTTTGGGAAGGTATTGTTTAGCTTGCTACCAACAGCTCAGTTATGTTATGATGTTAGAGGCTATGCAAGGAATGCTTTAGTCCTGCATTAGGCAGTTTTTTATTGCTTCTTGCATTTAAGAGATAGATAATTAGCCAGAGCAGTTTCATCACAGAAGAATCAACTGTAGGTATCTGTTTCTGTAGTGTAGTGGTTATCATGTTCGCCTCACACGCGAAAGGTCCCCGGTTCGAAACCGGGCAGAAACACTTGTTATATTGTCTTGGCTGCAATGTTGAGAGTTGCCGTTTTGCATGAAATTGTCCAGGCCCTGACGATGGGTTCATGCGGTCTCGTTCCAAGAAAGTGAATTCTCTTAAAAACAATAACATAATTGGCATGTGGATGAATCTGTTGATTCACAGATTCACTTTCAAAAGAGCCCTGCATTCGGTTCAATGCTCAACCAGAACAAGCATTAACTTTGAGAATTGTTGGCACCAACAGGCCTCTTATTTTAGTGGAGTGTTTCTGGTTTTTAAGTGCTGAGGCCTGGGCTCAATTCCTAGATGATCCTTCTCAAGGTGATGATACAAATGCATCGCCACCTTTACATTTAATGTCAGAATTGTTTATTTCCATTCGGTGGTGTATGAATGCTTTCGACAGTATGGGGATTTTTTCTAGCCTTGCATGAATAAAAGAATATCACTCCCCTTTATGTATTTTTCTAATACATTTATATTTGCATCTCCTCTCCTAGCATGCATTTTTTACTATCTTACAGGCTGCATATAATAAGTATCTATTATGGGCAGGGCCGGACTGGGAACTGAAAGCAGCCCTGGCAAATTTTGCAAGACCAGCCCCCGTCCGGCGCATAGCAGACCAGCCCCCGTCCAGCGCATAGCGAGCGAGCGCAGCGAGCGTGCCCGACGGCCACTAGGGGGGTTTGGGGGGGTTCTCCCCCCAAGAAAATTTGGAAAAACGACAGACCAAAATGGTGAATTTTACAGCATATTTTTCATTACATATTCAAATTGTATCAACTTTCAAAGCACAGTAAACAGTAGATGATGACCTTAAAGAACATCAGGTTACCCACCCAGTCATATGTATTCATAGGCATTCTTTCAGAGAGCACCAAAAATAGACACAAGTAGTGAATCAGAGAGAACAAAGTAAAAGTGAGACCAACCCCCACATGGTGTGTAGGGAGCAAGCGCTGTGAGCAACGACCAGGGGGAGCTTCAACCCCCCCAAGAAAATTTGGGAGACACAAAGGCCAAAACAAAGCATTGTTCAACACATTTTTCATTACATATTAGATTGTATTAACTTTTAAAGCATAGTAAATGATTACCTTATAGAGCACCAGGATACCCAATCATAAATCACAGACATTGCTACAGTGAACACTAAAAAATGAAATGTCAAGCATTGAACATGAATTTAAATATAACCAATTTATTCTTCATATAAAATAGGATAAAGACATTTAAAAACACACTGAACTTCAAACAAGTGTGCAAAGGTTCAGAGTAAAAAGTGTACAAGACAATGTGCAAACATTAAATGATTTTTATATCCTGAGTTTTGTAAACAGTGCTTAAATAAAGGATCTCATGTAAAGTGAAACAGTGCACAACATTATGACTAGGTATATTGACATTGTAAACAGCTAACATGACCTGCTTGTAGTAGCAAATCCTTAATATGATTTTATATACTATAAAACATAACAACATACTTCTTCTCAAACAAGTGTTATATTCAATTGCACTTTGCATTCATTTGTGTCAAGAGGGTGTTTCGCAGATGAGATGTCGGAGCAAGTCCCCAAGCAACCACCCATGGGATTTTGATGTAAAGTCCTACCTACTAACAAAGGTAGACCTGGATTTAAAACAAAAGCTGACGACTTCTTGAGGTTTTCCAAGAATGCATGTATGCTGTAAAGTACTGCATAAATACAGTTTTGTATTGGATGGATATTACTTGTTGTTTCAGTGCAAAGCCTATGCTAGACAGTAGACATAATGCTCACAGGCTTTCACTATGGTACAAATAGTCCAAACTGTCACACTTGTAGGAGTGTGAATTTTAGTACATGCGTTGTTACTATCATTGGCGACGCTGGCAAGGGCACTGTGTGGTACACGCTGCAGGGGCCTCCTGTCGAGGGCCCTGACACTTATTTTGTTGCAAAGTAAGCCCTGAGTCCAACTGCTGCTACACACATTCACATTTGTCAAAGAATCTTACATCTGAAAAGATCGGCCCTTCCTACACAAATACTAAAACTGCCCTTCTTGTGGTCCCAAAGGGGATTGCTATAGAGTCACGTGTCCAGTTCATCGAGTCGAGCACAAATATAAACGCACCTCTAGCCTACTCTTTGTTCTTACACCTCTACTGCCCCTCATGTCTCTATATTCCCCTTCTTCCAATATATATTCCTCTCCCACTTTCTCTCTCGCTCACTATCCAGTCTCTACTTCTATTAATTTCCTCCTCTGATCCCCTTTCTCTCGTTCCCTTTTTCCCTCTCTCTCCCTAATCAGGGCTTAATTTGAGCCGGAGCTTGCCAGTGCTTAGCACCGGCACCTAATTATCAGGGCCGGGTCTACAGTGAGTCACGCATTAAGATGAAGTGCACCGTCACCGTCAGTAATTGATTTATTTAAAATGAGTCACTGGCACAGAGAGCGTGTGCTGCTGCTGTGTAGTAGTGTAAGTGCTGCTGATTCGGTGTCACTTATTTTAAGTTGCCGCGTTGTTGATTGATCATGTAAAACACTTACTCTGCATTTTAAATGGTGACGACGTCAGGTGAATGACTCTCAATTTCTCCACACTCTTTCACTTTAAGACTTCCGGCGCGGATCAGGCTTTGCCTGGGCTGGTCTTCTGCGGGGGTTGGGGCTGTGCGCGGCAGAGGCAGTGACGCGTGCGCAGATTTTGCAGTTGAATGCGCGCGCATTCGCTGCTTTCATTTTGCCATGGCATGCCCGCCCCAGCATACCCGCACGGACCGCCAGCACCGTATCTACTGGTGGTTGATGAACAACAACAACTACTTCAATGCCGCCGTTCAAAGTAGCGGTAGTCCGTAGGACGTTTGACGACTAGACAGACTCACCAGGTGAGGGCGAGCGAGGCATGGCCTGGGGGAAGGCCGGCGGCGACCTATAAATAATGCTGTGCACTTGAATGAACCACAGTCAGTCCTTGCAGAGCCAAGGAAAGGGCAGCCATGAAGGACATACTAACAAAAGGGTGGTGATGGCAGTCCGTGGTTCTGTCCGTCGCTCCTACCTCCACTCAGGCTTCCCCTCCCCCCCCTCATACGACTGTTCAGCATTGCAAGCAGCAGGACGGACACCGCCCACAAGCAAGTGCCTCCTCAGTTCCTGAGTCCCTGCTGTTTCCTGCCCATCCCGAGTGAGGCCTCTCTGAAAACCTCAAGGGCGCTGGGAATTCCGACTCTCATTTAAAGGCTGAAGCTCTCAAGTGGCGTGCCTGAGGATGCCACAAAGTGCAGCGGGAGCAGGGTTCAGCAGTAATGCCAGGCAGCATGAAGGGGAAAGTATTAGTGAGGCGATAGAACGGGGCATCTTATGGACAGGACGGTACATTAAAAGCTGGGTAAGGCTGAGGCGGAGTCAGTCAGATCCCAGGACAGCTCCCTTTAAAGGATGGTGGTGGCGGCGGCGTGCGGTCAGTCACGTGTCTAGCTGGCAGGTGCCTGTGGATACCCACAGAGACGGTCCATACCATTTCAGCCTTTCCCTGGACGTCTTGTTGTACACGTTAGAATGGAGCATGTGAAAGGAGAGCAGAGACAGGCCAGTATAAGTAACATGAGAGGCCGGTAGGGCTGGGGAAGAATCAGTCAAATATGAAGCTTAGTCCCCTGAAATGACAGCAGGCCCCATCTGAATAAAACACATTTCGAGACTGTGACTGAAAGGTGGGGACAGACAGGCCAGTCTAAGTGACACGAGAGGCCGGTAGGACTCGAACAGAGTCAGTCGTCTGTCAGGTTGGTGACTTTGGGAGGCTGATGGGGCAAGGAACAGTCCACTGACTGTCCGGATAATCCATCAGTCACATATAAAAATACAGGCTCGGATAGGTTAATCAGACATTACTGCCATGTCAGAAGGGCCGGCTCAAAACAAGCCTCCCCCCATACACCTCACACTACCAAGGCCCTTAGACTGGAGGAGCTCAATAACGTGTCTTAAACTGCTTTATTTGTGACCATTATTTCCCTCGATTTTTTTATGGGATAATCTTTATAATTTATGAGGAGAAATGTAAAATCCTATGCAGTTTACACACTGTTACTGGTTTGTTGTTCTTTAAAACAGATCGCTTACAACAAACGGGCGATTTCTTTGGTGATCGAGCCTGTATTTTGGCCCAGTCAGTCCAACCCTAACAGGACGGTGCGAGAGAGAAGCCAATTGGGGGTGGGGCTGGGGCAGAGTCAGTGACTGCAGAGCCACCCGGCGTGAACTGAAACAGCCCATGTGCATCATGAAAGCACCCCGGGAGACGTGGCCTTGGTTATACTCACCTCGTCTCACGGCCCAGAAGTGGCCGAAGGCCTGGGTGGGGGGGCTGGGGTGACACCAAGCAAAGCGCGCGCTGGCGGCCATTCTGCGACCTTATCTCTTGATATGACCACTCTGCAACTGAGGGACCCGTCTTCAAGTTCAGCAGCGAAAATGTGGATGTCAAGACCTCCCCGGCAGCAGGGTGGTAAACAAGCAGCAGCGCCTAAGTAACAAGCTGCCTGCTGGGTGAGGGCGGTTTCAACAGCAGCCCCACCTGCTGTTACAACCCACACACCCCTCTCCCCCGCCCCTCCCCACCGAAGCATGCACACATTAATTAATTAATTAAGGGTTTATATAGCGCTAGGAATCGACTCCCGGAGGAGTATCTCCACGCTTCGACCGCTGGGGAACCCGTCCTGGCTCACCCTGAGAGATGGTCCCTGATGGGTATCTCTAAGGTGCGACCAAGCATCCCCGGCGGTCTGGGGGGGCCGTTGTGAAGATGAGGCAAGCTGATGCCAAGAGTTGCCGAGTGTGGTTTCTGACTAGAGTAGGCACCGAGGCGAGAATTATCGAGTCCGCTGACCCTGGTCCACGACCCTGCCGCGTCGGGAATCGAACCCTGGTCCCGGGCCGTTCTCTGCTCACGGGTCTGCCGCCTCTAACCAGTGAGCCACTACGTCTCACATGACCCCGAGATCTTGGCCTCACTAACTACTGTGTTGCTGTGAATGACGGGGAGTCTGCTAGGGTGCAGTCTGCCGCCCTCAGCAGCAGGGGGCACGTATTATCCTGGATGTGGAGGTGGGGACAGCCTCTGAGTGAGGGCTACAGTCTATAGGCCCTCAGCAGCAGAGGGCACGTATCCAGAGTGTGGATTTAGGGACAGCCTCTGAGGGGTACAGTCTACAGCCCTCAGCAGCAGGGGACACATCCTACCCTGATTGTGGGGTTAGAGGGAGCCACTGGGGTGCAGTGCGCAAGTGAGGCAGCCAGGGCAGGGCCTGGCAGGCGCCGTGACGTTTTTTTTTATCATTCTGTTTATTGGTCTGGTCATGATGGCCTGGGGTAGGCAGGCCCGGCAGCCAAATGATCATGATCTAAAAAATAGATAAAGCTGAGCAGGGACGGCCGTGATATACCCTAAGCCCTGTTTCAAATAAACTGTTTATAAACATGTGGCATAATGATAATCCCAGCACATTCCCTGCCCTGTATTATAGAACTCTGCTACTTCCGCCCTGCCAATACTTCAACTGCTGAGTACATTCATCATACATACTTGCATATCACAACTGCAACTGGAATACATGGCCACTGCTCTGTGCTCTCAGCAGAGAGGCCAAGGATTGAATGAGCATGTATTCTGCACCCCTTTTTGACACACTGGCAGGAACTGTAGGAAACTCGCACTGTCTTCAGCCTCAACTTCAGTACTCTGTCATGGCTAAGCATGGGCGGATTTTGCGGATTGGCAATCCGCGAACTTGCGTATTTACGGATTCGCAATCCGCGAAGATCCGCGAACTCTAGCGGACTTGCGGATTTTTCCGTTTTTTGTGTTGGCGCGTGTTCGCGCCGATTTTGGGACAAGTTCGCAATTGCGAACTTACTTTTCGGCTTGCAACGGCCGCGACTATGTTGTTTCTACGTCTGGTTTATCATCACAGGTTCACAGCACCCTCTGTTTCACCACTGCCACCCTCTGGGACACCCATGCCACCCTCTAGTACATCCTCACAGGCACCTATTAGGTTTATTTATTACTGTAGATTATGGTGGTTGAAAAAAGCTAGCACACCTGCCCTTCTTCAACTGCCATCAATTAATTTGTGTTTCATTAATGTGTCAGTAATTTTGAAAGTTCCAGTCTGGCTGGCACCTGCTTCCTTCCTTATCTGTAATTTGCTTTTTGTTGCAGTGAAATTTTTTTTTTACAGGACCTTTATGGTGCTATTCTATGAGCCTGCTGTTTGGGTCATAGCAGGGTCATAGAATTGTTGCAAACTCTGGAGGGGCCCATCAGGAAGCACTACCTTGAATGTTACTAATGTTAAGTTTGAACTTTTGCACCTGCTCATTGCTTTCATTTTAGCTAAAATCGTTTTTTTTGCAATTTCGCGCGTTATTTGGGGCGCGAATCCGTGCGAGATCGATTTCGGAAGCCGCGAATACGTGCGAATACAAAATTGTTTTTGTTGCGACGTGTATATTCGCGTGATCTTGCGCGTGTTCGCGAGGCGCTTCTAGCTATTCGTTTGCCAAGTTACCCTATCGGTCGTACACGGGCGCGGCCATCTTGTTGGCGTGACGTAATTCCGTTTCCGCCCGCTATGTGTAATCTCGCAAAGTGTGCTGCTCGCGAGTACAAGTTCGCGCGTACTCGCAAGGAAAATCTCGCGCGAACTTACCCACGCGGTCGTGAACGGGCGCGGCCATCTTGTTTCTCATTCATTGCTATGGTTCTGGGCATGCTTTCTCTATCCTCTCTCAATCTCTGCCATCCTTTGCTTGTTTGAAGTTTTTTTGATCTAATTTTACTTATTATCTAACCCTCTATTTTTCTAGCTCTATATTTTTGTGTTTTCTGCAGCTTTTAGTTACTTTTAAACTACTTTTTTAAACTCTTTTATTTTCTTCTTCACTATTCTATTTCTTCTTTATCATTTAAGTTTATTTCTGCCCAGACCATGGTAAAGGGAGCCGGGAAGCACCCTGAGAAGGGGAAGGGTCCCGCACCCCGTGCCCGGCTCCCGTGCGGGCGTTTAAGGGGGGAGCAAGTGGTCCCGAGGGAGATCTTTAGCGCGGAGGAAGTGGCGGCACTGATCTTCCATGTCCAGCGCCGCCTCCCCAAGACGATCCTGGGAGGCGGCAAGATCGCGACCGGCTATGGCATCCGGGAGCGCCGCCAGCGGTGGGAGAAGGTGTGCCGGGCCATGTACAAGATCTCTGGGGTCCGGCGCACATATAACCAGGCCACCCACCGCTGGACCGATGTCATGGACCGGGAGCGGGACTTGCTGGACGCGCTCGGCGTAGAGGTCCCCGGGCTTGGTGAGTAGTAGTAGTAGTACATTTACTACTCTGTTTTATCCTGCTCTGTTATTTGCAAATCTTTGTTCTTTACCAAGAGCAATAATGCTGCCGATTACATTGAGGTAAATTATATTTCAAAATCTTCTATGCATTTCATTTTCAGGTGCACTGCTCTCCTTCTCAGTAGCCTTGCTTGCTACTATGCTTCTTTGTTTTGTATGTTGTGTTCAGAAGCATTTCATTGGCCTGAGAAATTATGTATCAGTGTACTGTAAAGAAAAGAACTGCGTAATGCTAGACAGTAAGGGTCATATTTTCAATTACCGGCGCATCCCTGCAAAGTAGCAGGGATGCGGCAGTAATTGTGTGCCATGCCACCACCACCCATTGCCCCAAAACGTCACAGAAGCCTTACGCATCTGTGCCGTAAAGGCAGCGCATTGCTGGAGTTGCGTGCCAACGATGGCGCAGCTCCAGCAATGCTCTGGGGTACCCTATCTCCCCAATGCTGCATCAAGCCGTACGTCGGCTTCAAGCGCGCAGGGTTTGAGTCATGCATCATTGTCATAAAAATGACTGATTGACATCTTGTAGATTTCCCTCAGCCACTTTTAGGATTCGTTCCTGCGCAGGTACGCCCTCCCTTGCGCCGGAACGCCCCCTGATGGCGCAGGGCTTTACAACGTGATGCATCGCCCATATGCCCATATGTGTTTTTTTTTTTAATATATACGCCGCACCAACACCATGGCGAGTCTTTTGTTCTGCCGCTGCGTCAGAAAAGGCACGCAACAATGGAGGAAAATCAGCCGCAACTTCCGCAAGGGACTTATAAATCAGCCCCAACAGACTGAAGTCCAGTGTCCTTCCTTTAGACAGTCACATGGCTATCAGAAGAAATAGTGGCGGTGGTGGCGGGTGGATTGATAGTTTGAGTATTCACTGATCTGCAAGCAGGATGGACTTTGTCTGTCACGTGTTGTGCACTACTGCCTGCAGTGCCAGGCCTAGGCAAACCTCTTTAGTAGTCTGTTTATTGAGTTACATAGGAACTTTCTAAGTCAACGTTCCGCAAATCAGGCAATACGAATAACGTAGTATACCACATGAGATAGATCCCGTGGAATAGTTGTCTATCTATTTGCTATTTTTCCAAAATATGTTGTTATTGTTCTTTTGAAATGTTTGATTTGGTTGAAAAATCTCATCCATGTTTTATGGTTTTTCTTTCTTTCATGTTGTACATCAGCTCCCCCCAAGGGCAAGAGGACACAGGAGGAGGGTGCTGAGGATGCAGGCCAGGATCGGGCAGGCGAGGGCTCCTTTGCTGGCCCCAGTAAGTTTACATTTTACTAAACAGTACCTATTTTTTCCTAGCGTTCCTCATTCGATTTTTTCTAAATCGTCTTTGATCTTCTTGTAGACTGGATATAAATTCTTATCCTGCCTCGAATATGACTCCCTGTGGTATTACTAGACTATTCTTATTAGTCTGTCTGTGTAGCTAACTAAGATTGGACATTTGGCAATTCCATTGGACTCCCATTATATTCAGCAATACCTCTATGCACTGTCTCCTTACTGACTAGATAGTGTGGCAGAGTCATTCAGCTCCCGAAGTCACCGATTATAGATCCCCAATGATCTCTAGATTATCGTACGCAGGACAAGAGAGTAGTACGGAGTCACAGCACAGTCAAGAAGTGTCAGAGGCACTCATGCTTGCAAAAATTCCAAAACCTTTAGCTCATCCACTCTAGTCTAGAGGAACAAAAACCACAGAGTCTATTTAAGTGTAAAAGCTTTATTAAAAGTAAACACATTTATTGAAATCTACTTTGTCATAAAACTATTTAACTGTAAACGGAAAAGTGGTTAGTGCTGACGATTAATTGGACACATTTCTTGTGGTCGAGCCGAACTCTCACCTACTTTGAACTTGATCCTGGTCGTGTTCTTAGGACTCAGGAGTCAAGCTTCTGTCTGTTAGGAGAAAAAGTGGTGCGTGTTAAAAATCAAAAGCAAGCATTCATCAGTTGTGCATAAAAGTGCAGCAAGACAACAGCCTTCCCTGGAAAATGGGACATTTTTACTATGGAGTAGACAGTCACAAATTATTACATTGTATTCTGTTTTTTTAACATTTCTCCTAGACCAAATATTATATAGTAGTGAGTGGTGTATTCTAACTTTCTTAAATGTACTTTGTAGGTGTAACATCTGGTGACGGGGCCAGCGCGGAGGTGGCTGATGTGTTGGACTTGGACTCGGAGGCCTCTGGGGAGGATGCGGCGGTAGAAGAGCTGGTGGCCGTTCCTGTGGGGGATCAAACGGTGGTGGCGGAAACAGGTAAGCTATATATTCCTTACTTATTGAGATTGAAGACTGCATAGTGTGCTTTCTGCACGGGTGTATTACAATTACAAATCAACCAGGTAGTAGCCTCCTCGAAATGTACTTCGACTTAGCTGTGAAGTTTTTGGTGAGAAGAATCCCAATAAGTTCTTAGACGAACGTGATGGATGGGATGAACGAAAAGCGAAAGAAGGGTGTAAGTAAGTGGGACGCGAACTTGTATGATGGCTGGCAAAGAAGAACGATATGTGTTTGCTTGGACCCAGAGGTGGCTGGGAAGGAAAGAATATGGTATGGTGCATGGCTGGGTCAATGATGAAGCAAGGATGGGTGGAAGGACAGCAGCCTGGGTGGGTGAAACAGAAACTGTATGTGTGCGTATACTTTGAATGAATGGATGCCTGGAGCATGGTATTCTCTGACTCTTACATAGCAAATGTGTATCTAGAGAGAGTAGATGGTCGCCAGGTGAAGTAAGTGTTACCTTGAAGAGCATGTACCACCGCACCCGCACGTCCGTCCCAGTGCAGGGAAGGCAAGGAAAAGAAATTGTAAATGTGTCCAATACTACCATGAATAGTAGCAGTACTTTGTATTGAGTTTGCATTCACAGCATATATCTGGTTATTACGGTGGACACTCCGTACCTCTCTTAATAACTTTAGTTTACTTGTAGTACGTCATTCATGTGTGGGTGTATCACTGTGTTCACTCAATATTAAGCAAAGCACCTAAAGTCATCTCATCTGTCATTAAATACGTCCCATGTGAAGTGATAGATAATCAAATTAGTTAGCTTCTTCAGTTTCCTTTTCTAGTACTCATTTGCACTGTAGGGTGAAAGGTAAATTAATTAAGCAGTAGCCCTTGTAACAGAGTATTCTCAGTGCCACCCGTAATAGAAAAGTAATAGCTTCACCACCTGCATGTACTGGACCGGTACAGTAACGCAAGTCTGTCTCCATCATCATGGTGTGCAACTTTTTTTCTCGGGTGCAACTTCACTGTGCTGTGTCCATGTCATTCTGCCGGCTTGCATAAGATAACGTACCCATTTCCCTAAACAAGAGAGAAGAAGAAGAATAAGACTGGTGTACTGTCATAGTCGACTGTAATGGAAGTCCATAGTGGTCGTAGAATTAGTTCATTAAACTACCACTACTGTTAGAGCAAGGATGCAGAAGTGGGAGGGTTACATAGATACTGTCCTCAATAGTTATGTACTGTGCTTTCAATTTGCTACTTGTACTCTGTGACCCAACTTTCGGCTCAATCACTTTGTGTTATTAATAAGGAGCATTGGTTACAGACTATGTCTTTCTTTCTTCATATAGTTGCTCCTTCCAAATCAACAACAAGGAGGGAGCAGGCTAGATTGGCCCGGCAACGGAGGCTGGAGGCCACAGTCGCCGAGTATCGGCGGCTGGTGGCCCTGGAGGAGGAGGAGGACACGCAGTCGAGCGGGGCAACATCTTCGACTGTGACCACTGCATCCTCCTCCGTGACTAAACCAGCGGGACCGAGCCGGGCTAAGAAAGCCGACCGCCACCGCCAAGCACCCGAAACACCAGCTGCCCCCCACAGGAGCTGCAAGGAACGCCAACACCGCCTACGAGTCCGCATGTCCAACCTGGAGCAGGAGGTCCTGAGGTATAAGACCTTGGTTAAGGGCCTCCGCTCCGAGCTTGCCACCCTCCGCAAGGAGTATGATGCCCATGCCGCATCATGCACCAGCACCAGCACCCTCCAGTAGTGGAGTGTCCCTTGCCCTTTTTTTATAGACTTTTGGGGGGTGGGATTTGGGAGTTGGGATCGTTTTGGGACGTTTCAGAGACAATCGTTGGGGTTAGGGTGGGTGAGGGAGATTATTTTGTTAGGGATAAATAAATATATTTTTCAACTACTTTATCTGACCATACCTGTTTTTTACTGCTTTTCAGTCTGGTGGGTGGGGGGCGGGGGTGTAACAGTAACTTTGTTTTCCTGAACAGTCGTAGGACTTTAGTAGTACAACCGTCAAACTCTTGTCTACTCCGAAATAATACTCCATTATACTACCTCCCACCAAACGCTTATCTTACCTGTAATTTGTGTTAGAAATTAGGGCTAGGCCCAGGGCTGGCTCCAGGTGAAATGGGGATTAACGTTGTCATTCCTGGGCGGGTGACATTTCCTCATTGCGGTGTTACTAGTGGTGTGACACAGTGGCAGTTGCATGCCTATGGAAAAAAAGAAAACGAAACCTTGTTTGTACTCCTTACTGTAGCATTACAACGGTTACGGTACGATCGAGAAAATAGCAGGTGACAGTACACTAGAACAGTGCCATAATGTAGCCTAACAAATGGTAAAGTATTGCAAGTATAACTAGTACTTGCGTTGAATTTATTTGACATTGGCTACTACTACTAGAAGATATAGTACTGAAGCTGAGTAAGTCTAGAAGATATCCTCGTATTCCTTCACCAGCCTGTTGCTGCTATCACCTTATCCTCCCCAGCAAGTGTGTGGAATTATTGATGTCATTTTAGTCAGACATCAAGCAAAACAACACAGCCCGGGGGAAGAGGGTTAGGGTTTGTAAAATGGATGGGAATGGGGGTTTCTTTTTGGGTAGGTTTTGTTGAGAGAAGAAAAAAAAAGCAGAGCATGGACAAACAATAATTGAAGATACAGAGTTTACAGACAATCTTTGGTTACAAAGTAAAGGTAAGCACATGCAGTCACACTCATAGAATAAAAGACAACAATGGATACTGTATCTGTATTGCGTATGTTGTTGGAGTTGTCCTGTTGAAATTGGTAAGTAAGTTGCATGCAGCAAACAATTCCTCTTATTGGCGGCACTCCTCCATTCCAGCTGACGCTTCGTCCATCAATGTGGTGGTGACCACTGACAGAAGAGACACCCTGTCCACTGCCTGCCTGGCGGATGTTGACTGAAACCCGGCCTGTAATTATTGAACGGAAAACAGGAAGTGCTATTACAATACCACTGATAAATAAATAAAAGGTATGTACGCTGTGTGGTTCAAAAAGTCACACTTTGATTTCCCTAATAGACAGTACAATATTTTTGAAATTGCGTGCTCTGTCTGAGTCACCTTTTTAAGGATCAATAAGTATGGCCAAAATATTATAGCGGATCTTTCCCCTCAAGGTGGGTGTACTACTGTGTTTTAGAACAAAATTTGACCTTCCCAGCAATGCTCCCACCAAGACCCTTACTAAAGCCAGTCGCAAAAATGTAGAAGAACCCAATCATATCTCCAAAAACGATGCCTAGCAGAAAAATGGTTACAAAACGTACTTTGAAAGTAACAGTAGACCCAAATACAGACCGTGGATTGTATTCAAACCACTTGCCTGCAAGCAAAAGTATCCATAGCCAGCATCGCTCCAACAGTGCTCTACAACAACAGAACCGCGTTGCAATAGAACCCCCCTAAACACATGCAATCCTGCTGCTAGGGCTAACCCTAACGAACCCTAACTTACAAAAAGTGCCAAAACTGGTGTTTCCTTATGGATTTTGTCCAACTAACTTCTAGCCGGTATTAGACCTTCCCAGGAATGCCCCAGGCAAGACCCGCCAACCCACCCGCAAAAAAACACCCGACACAACACCACCAAACAGCGAAAAAGCTAAATCTCATACTTACAATGTCTCTCGGCCTTCGGTCCAAACGCGGCGCTGTGCAGCTAGGTCGTCATCATCATCATCAATCATCATAACTCCTGTTTTCCACCACGGATTTCCTGAAAAGCAAATGCAATCAAGATTAGACTGTCGCAGCAGTGCTTCGACAGAGACCCCGGCCGCAACCCACCCACGAACAGCAGGAAGCCCCCCAAAACGCTACATTGAGCAAGATGTCTGAAGAAATGGCAAAAAAAAGGCTGTTCCTTATGGATTTTGTCCAAAACACTTGTATCCGGTATTAGACCTTCCCAGGAATGCCCCAGGCAAGACCCGCCGGCGCCAACCCACCCGCAAAAAAACACGCGACACAACACCACCAAACAGCGAAAAAGCTAAATCTCATACTTACAATGTCTCTCGGCCTTCGGTCCAAACGCGGCGCTGTGCAGCTAGGTCGTCATCATCATCAATCATCATAACTCCTGTTTTCCACCACGGATTTCCTGAAAAGCAAATGCAATCAAGATTAGACTGTCGCAGCAGTGCTTCGACAGAGACCCCGGCCGCAACCCACCCACGAACAGCAGGAAGCCCCCCAAAAGGCTACATTGAGCAAGATGTCTGAAGAAATGGCAAAAAAAAGGCTGTTCCTTATGGATTTTGTCCAAAACACTTGTATCCGGTATTAGACCTTCCCAGGAATGCCCCAGGCAAGACCCGCCGGCGCCAACCCACCCGCAAAAAAACACCCGACAACACCCCCAAACAGCGAAAAAGCTAAATCTCATACTTACAATATCTCTCGGCCTTCGGTCCAAAGTAACGCGCTGTGCAGCTAGGTCATCATCAATCATCATAACTCCTGTTTTCCACCACGGATTTCCTGAAAAGCAAATGCAATCAAGATTAGACTGTCGCAGCAGTGCTTCGACAGACACCAAAAATTACACACAAACCCCCGGAACCCCGCCAAAGAGCACCTCAAAGGCAAGCAAGTCAGCAAAAACGGCAAGAAATTTCCACCTCATATTTGGTCCAAAACACTTTTGTCCATTATTAGAGCTTCACAGCAATGGGCCCAAAACCGTCAACTCACCCGCAAAGAAGTACAACACCCCCACAAGTGCTGAGTCTTTCTTCATTGTGCGTAATCCAGCACTCTGCTTGGAGGGAAATCGCAGTCTGGAGGAGGAGGATAGAGGAGCATGTTCTTCAGAACTTGTGAACCTGAGGAATGTAGACTGCGGCACCTTCAAATCAATAAGCAAACAAGTGAAGACAGTTCTGATGATGGTCTTGTTTTTGGGATTAGGTGATTAAAGTTTGAATTAAATTAACTGTGCAAAACAAAGAAAGAGAGACACAAAGCACACAGGAATAAAAGTGAATAAGGACGAAAAAGAAAGTTCTTGATTGATTGTCTCATTTTCAGGGCTCGGTGTCAGGGAATAAGAACAAGATTTCGTCATCATACTCTGCGAATTCAGGCTGGATGAGGTCAGTGGCACCGAACAGAGAAAAAATCCCCTCATCTACGTTGCTGTCCTCATCGTCTTCATGTGGCGTGCTTTCTCGCACTTTGTAATCTGGTGGTATGAGGTGCTGATTCATCTTGATCATTGTCAGCCGCTCCACATTTTTGGGCGATAGGCGGCTCCGTTTGGCAGTTACAATGCCACCAGCAGCACTGAAAACACGTTCAGAAGACACACTTGCGAGTGGGCAAGACAAATAGTTTATAGCCAGGTTGTAGAGCTGTGGCCACAATTGTTTTTTGCCATGCCAATACTGCAATGGCTCCTCATTAAGAAAGACCACTGTTGAGTCATTCAGATAGTCCTGCACCATCGACTCAAGGTCATCAACTGTTCCTCCACTTTGCTTACTTTTTGCTGTGCCTGTGACATTTTTTAGAGAACCATACCCCATCAAACTTAGCCAATCCTCCTCCCCAGCCACTGTTAGTGTTGTCATTGTGTGTGGTGCAGATGATCCAGTTGCCGGTGTCTTTAACGGCTGAGAGGTCACTTGTGCCCCAGCCACAGGTGCAGAAGTGGATTCTTGTGACTGCGGATGGCCTGCTGATGCTGATGCTGATGTACTGGCTTCTCCTTCAATAACCTGCCGTTCTTTTTCAAACCTCTTGGCTGACCAGGCTAACCAATGTTTGTACTTTTGAACATCTGCATCAGCGAAAGGAAAGAATGCGTTGTCTGCCAGCGCCTTTTTGTAGCGTGGATCCAGAATAGTAGCACAAATGTAATGCTGATCTGAGTTGATGTTTTTAAGACGTTCATCACCACGTAGGCGATGTAATAATTTCTCAGACAAAATGAAATGGTTTTTTTTTTTTCATCTTTTTCAAACTCAGAAGAAACCGCCATCAGTTGGTGCTCCAGTATGCACAACAATGGGATAGCTTTTCCCAAATTACAGTCCTCCTGGCTGACTGCACGCGTGAAGAACTCAAAAGGACGAAGCATGTCTGTCAGGCTTTTAACTATGGCCCATTGCGCCTTACTCATCCGCAGGTCCTCCTTCTGAGATGTAGCCTCTGTCAAGAAATAGTGATCGAGTACCGTATACTGCTCATGCAGACGCTCAAGCATGTAGAAGGTTGAGTTCCAACGTGTTGCCACCTCCTGGATGAGTGCTTTCACTGGCATTCCACGTTGAAGTAGCAGTCTCCGCAGATGCTTCCGGGCCTTAAAAGAATGGCTGAAATGGTTGCACATTTTGCGGCAGGTGGCCATTACCTCGAACGCTGGACTCTCTTTATCACTCAAGAATTTTTGAACTACCAGGTTGATACAGTGCGCCAAACACGGCACTCTAACATGGTGACCCTGTGACATGGCCTTAACTACATTGGCGCCATTATCCGTGGAAACATAACCAATCTTGCGTTTTAGGGGGGATAGCATTGACAACACCTTTTTGTCAAACTCTTCCAAAAGGTTTTCTGCTGTGTGACTTTTCTCCAAGGCAAACATGGCTAGTGTTGCATGTTTCCGAGCAGCTTTGAAAACTTGGTCCGGGTCAACACCTGCGTTTAGCTTTGCTATAACACCTGAAAAAGAGACCCAGTGTGCAGTGATGCACATGTAATCATCGCCTGGGCCACTGGTCCACATGTCTGTTGTCAGATGTATTGTGTGAACAGCACTCTTCTGCAAAGCTGCCCCAATCGCCTGCAGCACATCTTCATGTAGTGCTGGAACCGCAACTCTGGCAAAATAGAACCGGCTCGGAACCTTCCATTTAGGGCAGAGCGTTGCAACTAATTCAAGAAAACCTACCGCTTCTACAAAAGAAAAAGGTAGAAGGTCCACAGCTAGCATTTTAGCCAGCTTAGTGTTATACAGACGCGTCAGTGGGTGGTTGCGTTCATATGGCACGTCTGAAGTAAGCATTGTTCTAATGTTGGCCTGGACCAAGCATTTACGGGCTGATAATGACTTCGTTGACCCAATTTTGCTCGCTGGTGAACTTTTGTGCGTTGGTGTCTCACTCGCTCCAACACTCTTAGTGTGCCTCACATTGGGTGTGCTGCTGAGAGGGGTACTGGGTGTAAGGGAAGTGTTTGACACGTCTTCTTCCTGCTCGTCAACATCAGATGAAACATCAACGTTTCCTTGATTTTGGCCTTTCTTGATCGCAGCTAGGTGCGCAAACCATTGGACACCGTGCTTTCTGTCAAGATGACCACTCTGGCCGCCGGTACCATAGTTGCTACCTGGCTTACCACGACTAACTGCAAGCTTACAAAGGGTACAAATGGCAAACCTTGGATTTTTGGGACAAACAGTAAAGAAGTCCCAAACTGGGGACTTGAAGTGTCTGTGGGACCTGGAGGAGGCGGCGATACTGGTGGTGGTGGTGGTCATGAAGCTAATGCCAGATGAAGTGGAGGATCTGGATTGGCCAACTTTTGTACGTTTTCCACTTTCACCGCCACTAATTAAGGTCGAGGTTGACGCAGGTCTCTTCTTGCCAGAAAGAAATATGGAAGCGGGACGAGTTGGTGTACTACTTAACTCCAATGATTGTGGTGTTTCCACTGCCTCCTCATCGACAACATCATCATCATCATCATCACGCGCAGCAGCTCTTCGGGCTAGGGTCAAAATGTCTGTTTGCTGCATGCCCGCTGGGGCTGCAGTGACCTTTATGATGACTGGGTCGTCGTTGGCAGAGTCTTCATCAGCAGCAGTATCCGCCACTTCTTGTTGAGCCTCATCACACTCCATAAGTCTGAGACTTTGGACGAGCTTCCTTTTACGCTTAAGTACCTTTGTTGGATCATGGTGTGCCTCACTCTCAGACGGCTGTGGTGCTGGTTCCCAAGTTTGATCCGTATCATCAGAAGGAGGTGTGCTTGAAGAGGTTGTAGACACCACCCTTGATCTCTTCCTTGCTAGGGTTGTGGAAGACAATGAAGGATCATCAGGAGGAGTGGCTTCCTCAAATGATACCTCGCCTTGATTGTCGATTTCCTGATGTGCCCCTACTTCGGGAGGAACAACTATTGTGGGCACTTGTTGTGACCCTCCATGCACCTCTGCATGCGCATCTCCTTGCGCTGCCTCTCCTTCCACATGTACTTGGGCTTGTACTTGCACATGTGATTGTTGTTGCCGCTGTGGTTGTTCAACACTCGTCAGATGAGCTACAACAACCTGTGTTGATTGAGGGACATTGCTGCTGCTTTCTTGCGATGAGCCAACATCACTGGTCGATGGTGATTGAAGAAGTATACTGGCTGCCTCTGCAGCACTCAAGGGCTTGGACTTAAGTTGGCGTGGTGGTGGTGGTGGCACTGAGCCCAATGGAGCGGGGGTGCTGCTGCCAGCTTGGTCCCCAGCAGATCCCGCTGCAGCTGCTGCAGGCATACTTTTTTTTTTACTCACAAAAAAAGGGGCGGGCGGCACACCAGTGTCCTTGGTAACTTGCTTCTTCTGCTCCTTACTGGCACCTTTCTTGCTAGAGGAGCTACGGGTTACTTTTTTTGGGGCCATCTTCTTCAGAGCAGGTCAGCAGGCAGCAGTTGCACGAGTTGCAGAGGGTTCTGTGTCCAGACGTGACGTCGCGTGACGTTATGCTGTACACACCGCTGCAGGACTTCTTCCTGGCACTGGTGGTTCTATTGAGTCTTCTTGTGCACCTAAAAGCAATGGAAGACAGAGGAACATCAGTTCAGTTATACACCCCAAAAAATCGACAAAACACAGAAAAATGAGCACAATCCCATGCCATCCATGATGTTTACATTGAAGACACCCCACAGAAAGACTAGGGACATGCAAGTATGCAACACTCACTACCCCTGGGCATAAGGGATGAAAAGTAGGCAAAATAAGTGCAGGCCTCAGACACTGCCTCTCCTCAAAATGGCCCCCTTACACCCCAAGCACATGTTGCCTGTACCAGCCAGCACTCAAGATGGCCACCACCACCACCCACATGGCCAGTCCACATCAACAGTACACCCCCAAAAAACAGAAAAACAGCCAGAAATCACCACAATCCAATGCCATCCATGATGTTTACATCAAAGAGAGTGAGACAACACCACAGGCACACTCAGTCCATGCACCACCACCACCCCTGGGCAAGCAAAAGGCCACACCAGCAGCCCCCCAAAAACGACAAAAAACAATAAAATAAGCACAATCCCAGCCCATCCATGGCCTCAATTATGTTTAAATTCAAGAAGACACCCCACAGAAAGACTAGGCCCATGCAACACTCACCACCCCTGGGCAAAGGGCCACACCAGCAGGCCCAAAAAAACGACAAAAAACAATAAAATCTGCACAATCCCAGCCCATCCATGGCCTCAATGGTGTTTAAATTCAAGAAGACACCCCACAGAAAGACTAGGCCCATGCAACACTCACCACCCCTGGGCAAAGGGCCACACCAGCAGGCCCAAAAAAACGACAAAAACCAATAAAATCTGCACATTCCCAGTCCATCCATGACCTCAATGGTGTTTAAATTCAAGAAGACACCCCTCAGAAACACTAGGCCCATGCAACACTCACTACCCCTGGGCATAAGGGATGAAAAGTAGGCAAAATAAGTGCAGGCCTCAGACACTGCCTCTCCTCAAAATGGCCCCCTTACACCCCAAGCACATGTTGCCTGTACCAGCCAGCACTCAAGATGGCCACCACCACCACCCACATGGCCAGTCCACATCAACAGTACACCCCCAAAAAACAGAAAAACTGCCAGAAATCACCACAATCCAATGCCATCCATGATGTTTACATCAAAAAGAGTGAGACAACACCACAGGCACACTCAGTCCATGCACCACCACCACCCCTGGGCAAGCAAAAGGCCACACCAGCAGCCCCCCAAAAACGACAAAAAACAATAAAATAAGCACAATCCCAGCCCATCCATGGCCTCAATTATGTTTAAATTCAAGAAGACACCCCACAGAAAGACTAGGCCCATGCAACACTCACCACCCCTGGGCAAAGGGCCACACCAGCAGGCCCAAAAAAACGACAAAAAACAATAAAATCTGCACAATCCCAGCCCATCCATGGCCTCAATGGTGTTTAAATTCAAGAAGACACCCCACAGAAAGACTAGGCCCATGCAACACTCACCACCCCTGGGCAAAGGGCCACACCAGCAGGCCCAAAAAAACGACAAAAAACAATAAAATCTGCACAATCCCAGCCCATCCATGGCCTCAATGGTGTTTAAATTCAAGAAGACACCCCACAGAAAGACTAGGCCCATGCAACACTCACCACCCCTGGGCAAAGGGCCACACCAGCAGGCCCAAAAAAACGACAAAAAACAATAAAATCTGCACAATCCCAGCCCATCCATGGCCTCAATGGTGTTTAAATTCAACAAAACAGTTGTATCATGCACCCATAACCAACCCTGGTCCTACTGGATACTGTGGCTACCCACAATATAATTTATTTAATTTTCTGAAAAAGTTCCAAAATTGTACTTGCAGCAACTGTAATGCCCCAAACAAACTTACTTGTGAAAGTTGATTTCTAATCCAAAAGTGATCCAAAGACAGTCAAAAAGGCCTCAAATCCAAATATCCAGCAGCACCCACAAAAAGTAATCCTTCCAGCTCCAGATCCAAATGAAAGTGACCAGGAGATGGACAAAGCACTGGGAGGAGCCTGCTGGACAGGAACAGGAAGTTGGAGACTGTGGGGCACTTCCTTCCTCCCCCCCCCCCCCCAAAATGGACTCCTTGCAAAAAAAAAGGCCATGCAAATGTCAACCTGAGGAGTGATTCTGATAAAAATCATAATTTTCTGAAGGTTTATCCTGTTTGCTGGTGATTTTCTTGTGCGAAATTGCAAAATCTCTATTTCGCAAGTGCGAGATTGTTCCTTTCCGCCGCAACTACATGTTCGCAATTGCGAACTCTCGCGAGGTGTGCTGTGCAAGGTGGCAAGCCGCGAGTACGTATTCGCGGGCGACAAACTCCCGCGGGAACACGCAGCAAGATCTAAAATGGCGCGTCACTCGCAAAGAAAAACAACTCGGCAAACGCTAAAATGACGGAAAGTGAACGCCGTGCACCACGCCGCGCGCCGCAACCAAGCAAAAAATCCGCCGCGAGCGGATTCACGGATTTTCGACAAATTCGCGAGCGTTCGCGGATTGCGGATTTGCCGAAAATCCGAAAAATCCGCGAGCGGAGCGGATTTTACGCCCATGCTTAGTCATGGCCTTTTACAAATACTGGCGGCGACTCAGTTTAAAGTATGCACTATAAAAGAGTAATAGGCTACACGAAAAGAAACAGAACATGCTGGAAATAGCTAACACGCTTAAGGAATGCAAGATTTAGTAAAACATGTGGAATGTAAACAGGCACTACTAAATCACTGTTTTATAATTTTTCAGAAATCAGATCAGTCAAATACAAGCTGTGCTCGATTCTATCAAATATTTAGACTCTGTAGATCCGATTCACATGTTGGGTTCGTTATTAATGTGCAAAAATTTGCGGTGCGGCTGGGTGAGTCAGCTGACATGTTGGATGTACAGAAGTATGGCAGCAAGAAGGAGGTGAGGTGAAGAATAACTTAGAAGAGGGTAGGGAGTAAGGGTAGGAAGGAAGCAGAGAGAGACAGAGGTAAAGAGGGGTGAGGACGAGGTCAGATACAGAGAGAGAGATGACAGAGCAAGAGATGGGCGCGGACTCGGAGCTAATAGTGTAAGTGGGTGGAGCCTGTGGAGGAAGTGGGTGGAGCTAGTGAAGAGTAGGTGTAGCCTCCAACAAACATTTGAGCACCTGCACTTCATATTTTACAAATTAAGCACTGTCCCTAATGTTCACCTTCTTGGCTATTATCCCTCCTTTGAGTCTCTTCTCATTTTCATTTCACCTTCATTTGTCTTTACACCAGTTTCTCTTACCCTCACTTTCTTCACACTCTTCATTCACACATGCTTCATCCGCCCTCTTCTATCGCAACTTAATCTATTATACATTCTTTCTGTCATGCTTTATGCTTATCATATTTTACCTCCTGTTACATTATACTTTCTACTGTTTCTTCCTCCCTCTGCACCACCTAGGGTCAGCTCAAGCATATTTACTTTCCTAGCTCTTGGTATATTTTTTGTGTCACCCACGCTAGCAATGATGCCACATTTGCTGCTTCTACTGATAACGTGACGCCCTCTGCTGGAAACGGCCTAGGTAGAATGCGTGGAATTCCCATCCCTAAAAATTGCCCTGTCTGCTGTCTCACACCATCCTCTCTTCTGGGATCTGCTCTCTAGAATTCTATCAATCACCCTCCTTCCTCTTCTTGCATACATGATCCTCACACTTACTCGCCTGGTCCTTTGCCCTCCCTGACTCACAGACAGTCATTGAAATGTCACTCATAATTTCACTGGAATTATGAAAATGTCACACATAGCAATCTGAAACCTTGGCAGCTATGCGACTAGTTGGCGACTGGCGTCACACGCTGCCAACATCCATACCATGCAACCAGGCCTGCATCATGCAACAAACAAGTCCTGTGACTCTCCTGTCCCCCTCCGTCGTCCACTGCCACCAGGGCCTGCCTGGTCAAGTTAGCGCTGGAGAAGCAAGCTGCTTGCTCTTTACTTTCGGGGGGCTGGGCGGGCAGAAATTAAAACTGCGTCATGATCATCGTCACTCACCTCACTCAGGCGGCGCCGGCGGCCCTGCTGTCCAGTGTCTGCTGTGCCACTGCTGCTGGGGTCGGACGGTCAGCAGGTGAGGTCACTCACGGCAGGGGTCGGACGGTGGGGGCGACACACAGGGGGGTCGGGCTAGGCCTAGGCGGCGCCGGGCTAGTAGCCAGGGGAATAAAATTAATTTATGGGCCTGGTGGGACGTGCGCACCGACTGGCTGCAGGCTGCTCGCTCCTCTCGTCAGTCACGCGCACTAAATTGCCAATGCGCATGCGGGAGGAGGAGAAATGACACCAGCCGCACCCTAGTGAGGCGCGCAGACGCGGCAGAGGAGGGAGGGGG